>NW_010162016.1:0-10080 GCF_000695765.1 Mesitornis unicolor | reverse complement strand
ACTGGATGAGCTTTCCAGGGCCCTTCCAACTTCTAATATTGTGTGATTCTGTGATTCGAACCTGTAAAATAATTGTTTTCTATCCATTAATTCTGCCTTCCCAGGTTTAATGTCATTTATTTACTATAGAAAGAGTGGTTTTATTCATAAAGTAAATTTGGCTGTGTCTGAACAGAGTATTATAATATACATTTATTGTGTTTCATACTCCATATTGATGATGTTCATCACCATATGTCAGTGAATTGTAGTGATGTGAGAGGAACAGGAATGAAAAGGTCTCTCCCAGATTGGGAGTGAACACAATGAAGGTTTAAGTCATCTCCAGTTCACTTGGAGACAATGAAGTTGTGAAAGCAATAGCCATCTGAAAGCGCTAGCAGAGAAGGATGTATGGCTTTAGCTTTATTTATCTTATTTTTCTAGTGATACAAGTCATTAATAAACACAGCTATGGATAAAATTATTCTCTGCAGAGTATCATATACTAAAGTCTGTTTTTCTTCTACTTTTTATGACACTGTCAGTAGTTGCTTTAGGTCTCAGTTTAAAGAGAAACTGCTAATTTAAGTGAATCGCTGAAGTTTTTGTTTGCTTACTGTGCTAGAGTTCATGTCCCAGGATCAAAACCCATTGTTCTCAAACACGTTTAACAGTTTGGCTGTAGAGTTGTAGATACAGCATTCAAATACTTTTTTGGTATACAGCTGGGAATGTTAGCTCCCCCACTTACTGGTTCTGGAAGTATTGTTTTTCAAGTGAAGCTTGATTATCTTTATATCAAAGGAAGGATACTGACAAGTAATTGGAAAATATTTCATCATATTACAGTTGTTAAAACCATAAAACCTTTCTGTGAAATAAAAGACATATATAAAGAATTTATTGAGTAATTTTAGGGCAGGTTAAAATATTTTTAATACAGATTGGTTTAGATGCACCACCTTCAGGTTAACTTCAGGTTAATGGAGACTGTGGTATGGTGGAGGACTTTTAACACTCTTCTGAAGGTATCTTTTTGCTGCAGAATCTGCGTGATCGAGCCTTAACTGTTCTCTGTTCCCCTCAGCCCGTTCCTCGCCTGTTTTTTGCGGGAGAACACACAATTCGCAACTACCCTGCAACCGTCCATGGTGCTTTACTGAGCGGACTGCGGGAAGCCGGTCGCATTGCAGACCAGTTTCTGGGGGCCATGTACACTCTGCCTCGCCAGCCCACGCCGGGGGTTCCCCCACAGCAAGCTGCCAGCATGTGAGAAGAGCAGGAGGAGTGACAGGACCACGGTGCTGCGCTTGTGGACTCTTTGCGATGAAGATCCTCGCGTATTCTGTAACAGTGTCTGCTGAAAGGACCCGGCCATAAGTGTGATATTGCTGTTAGAATGGCCTTACAGAAACTTACCTAACCTTTGGCTCAGCATCCTTTTACCAAAATCTCTTCTAGATACTTAGTGTCAGTGTACATAGAATCGTTTGCTACCAAGTTGGTCAGGGACTTTTTTTGACTCTGCAGATTTGAAAGTGAAGCTTATAGCTGGAAGTTTTTTAGGGTTTTTGGTTTTTTCTACCTATACATATATTTACAAGGTCTTAATTGCACAAGAACCTCTAGAAGCTGGTTGCTACAAATAGTAGCTTAGTGTAGAATTTATGTAAACTCTTTGTTGGGGTTTTTAAAATCGTTTTGTTTTGAAGACTAGTATTTTTGACCAATTCTATTCTTATCTGGCATTAGAACATTTGATGCAACTATTTCCCTACCAGTAACAGCAAACACACCCCTCCAAAATGGTCCATTGGCTGCCTCACCATAGGCATCCTGTTTTAGAAAGAAAGCTGATATTACTAAGAGTGTGCTATGTATACTGTTTTATTAAATACTTTCAACAGAATAAATTAGAATTGCATATTTGTAAGTTAAAATCTAGAAGAAATACTCATATTTGTTTATATTGCAGGAGAATTGCCTAGACAGTAAGTTAGCTGAAAGACCTCATGTCCTGTCTGCTGCACACTGCAGGTGGGCACTTTGTATACATTTGGGTTTCATTTCTGCTGGGCTGATGGGATGATGTTGCAGCTGCTATTGTTATGCTTCTGAAAATCACTCTGGCAGCTTTTCCAAATATTTTCATTCGTATTAATTCAGCACATAGAGCCTTCCTTTCATTGCACAGAGCAATCTTATTTAAACATTTAGATCCTTTTTTCCTCTCTTCCTTTCTTTAGCATTAGACTTTTCTTATTTCTTGCAACTTTTCTCATCCTCCTTTTTCCACAGTTTGTTTCTATCTCATCTAACAGTGGTCTGTTCACACTCGTTTTTCTGCTTTTCAATATTTGCTCTCTGACCCATGCCTGTATATGTGCAATCTGTCCCAACTTCCTTTTGTCCTTACACCTTCTGTTCTGCTAGAGGACTGCTACCTCCCCTTGTTCCATGCTCATCCCTCAACAATCACATTGCCCACAATTATTTTTGAAGAATATACAGGCACAAACGTGACTGCAGCCCTTACTTGTTTATAGCTGTATTCTTTGGCCACAAACTATCCATCTTCTGGCATCATTGCTTCTACTGTTTTCTTGTGTCTCCTTAGTAACTGGAGATCATTCTTGCTCCAGGCTGTCTATTATTTGCTGGGTGCCTTCTCATTAGATCTTGAAGTGTCTGAGGGAGTATCTCCATAGGCAGTCCTTCTGACAAGCTGTGGGAAGGGGGAGAGCTCTGATTTGGTGGGCAGCAGCTGACCATGAACCAGCAATGTGCCCTCGTGGCCAAGAAGGTCAGTGGCATCCTGGGGTGCATTAAGAATGGTGCATGACCAGTCGGTCAAAGGAGGTTCTCCTCTCGCTCTGTCCTGGTGAGGTCACATCTGCAGTACTGTGTCCAGTTCTGAGCTCCCCAGTTCAAGAAGGGCTGGGAACAACTGGAGAGAGTCCAGTGCAGGTGATGAGGGGACTGGACCATCTCCCATAGGAGGAAAGGCTGAGAGAGCTGGGGCTGTTCAGCCTCGAGGAGACCGAGGGGGATCTCATCAATGCTCATCAATATCTCAAGGGCAGGTGTCAGGAGGATGGGACCAGACTCTGCTCAGTTGTGCCCAGCGACAGGACAAGGGGCAATGGTCACAAACTGGAGCATAGGAGGTTCAACCTCAACTGAAGGAAAAACTTCTTCACTGTGAGGGTCCAGAGCATGGCCCCGGCTGCCCAGAGAGGTTGTGGAGTCTTCTTCTCTGGAGACGCCCAAAGCCCTGGCCGTGTTCCTGGGTGACTGCTCTGGTGACCCTGCTCTGGCAGGGGTTGCACTGGGTGACCTCCAGAGGGCCCTGACAACCCCACCATGCTGTGAGTCTGTGATGTGGCAGGGGTAAGAGTCTGTGAGGGGGCATAGACTTGAAGTGCGAAGTACTAAGCCCATTTGAAGTGCCTGGGTTTGGTGCCATGGCGGCCCCTCCATGCTGAACCTCTGTCTAAATTGGTGCTACCTTCTCCATATCTCTAATTTTGCAAATGTTACTGGTTGAGCCCTTTACTGAAAGCATGCTCCTCAGCAGTACCGATCCTTGCTTTCCCTTCTAGGGGACGGGACAGACATTGTGATGGTTGGTCAGAAAACTAGGGCAGGAATTGGAAGTCCAGCAGGGCATGGAGGAGGGGTGCCCATGGGGTGACTTGAGAGTAAATAGAGAGTAATTTGAGACTCGATACTCCCTGCCTTATGTTCAGGTAAAAGCCTATCGGCACCACTACACAGAGAAATGCTGTTCCAGGAGGAGAGGTGTGATGGGCACCAGCAGCTGCTCTGGTCCCTTGGCTGGGCTGAAGATAGGAAAAGGATCTGAGAATTGCGGTGCTGTGTTCTGCACCATGCTTCAGCCTCTGCGGGTCTCCATGTCTGTGGGGTGGTTTGCTGTTGGCGATTGGTGATGGTGCTGTCTCTTGCCATGGGGACTGTCATCCCACTTGCTCTACCAAAGTGTCAGAAACTGAGAAAAGCACTTCTGGCCCACTGGAAAATAAAATAGCCCTCACCTTAACATGGCTAAGTGGTCTCCTTTCCAAATACCAAGCCACTTTTACATCAGCTTATTAATTTTATTTTCAGCTGCTTTGTTCTACTTTGTTTGTTCTGACTGAGACTTCTGTAGATTATTCAGCAGGCTAATTCTGACAAACAACACGCAGTGATTTGTCAAAGACATTAAAATGTAAACACATTTCCTTTTGCACGTTGCCATTGGATTGACTGAGTGGACTTATCTTTCAGCTGACAACCAGACTGTACTCTTCCTTTTTCATCTGAAAACTGTGGTGATCACTGGAAAAAGAAGGTGGGGATAAAGCCCTGACAGTTCCCACCCTTTTTGAAGGTGTGCAGGGAGTTGGTGGCTGTTGGCTGATGGTGATGATGAGAACAGTAATGCCAGGAGGAGATGAGGAGGCCTTGTGAATTGATGCAGTCAGTTTGTTGCTTTCAGACTCTTAATTGGAAGATGAAGACTGTGATCTGTGACCTGCTGTACTGTGCTCTCTCCATTATTTCTGGGGACTCTGGACCTGTTCCTCAGGCAGTCCCTGCTAACAAGCCCTGGTAGGTACTAGAAAGTGAACAGCTCAGAGTACTTTCAGCTCTTGGGGTGTTTGAAGCTCAGTGAAGACACAGGTAAGGCTGTACAGCAAGTTGTGGGACACCTCACAGGTGCTGTGCTGCAGCTTCTGCCCTGCATTGGTTGTACCCTAAGCAGAGGGGAACAGTGGTTGGGTAAAGGTTGGAGATTGCTCCCTTTGTTCTGGTTGTATCCTGTGGAATTGCCGGGATGGAGGGGGGAACCTGGGAGGAAGCAGCATTACCTCAAGGCCTGCCAGAGCTTCAGTCCTGGAAAAGGTGGCCTGATCGCATAGTGATGAGTCAGCTTGGTTCAGCTCTGCCAGGCCACGTGGAGTTTGTCCAGGAGCAGGATGGTCTCATGCTCTGCAGCACTGCCCATGGGTGATGTTCCTTGAGCAGGAACTTTCCCAGCAGTGAGCAGCTCTTGCCCTGCTGCATCTGTCAGCCCAGGGCTGCCTTCTGCTGTGCCTCAAGTGGTGGCTCTGAGTACAGACCATCAGTGCATGTGTTGAGGAGTGCATTGCTCTCTGCACCCTGTGCCAGCCTCAACAGATGGGTCTTTGCTCTAACCAATAATGTCTGGTCCTGTTAAAGTGCTGCCTGTGCAATCATAGAATCACAGAATGGTTTTGGTTGGAAAAGACCTTTAAGATCATCAAGTCCAACCATTGAACCAGCCCTAAGTCAAATAAAATCACAGCATGGTTTGGTTTGAAAGGGACTTCAAACCACCCCAGTCCAACCCCCATGGGCAGGGACACCTCCACCAGCCCAGGCTGCTCCAAGCCCCGTCCAACCTGGCCTTGGGCACTGCCAGGGAGGGGGCACCCACAGCTTCTCTGGGAAACCTGGTCCAGGGCCTCACCACCTCACAGGGAGCAATTTCTTCCCAATGTACAGTCTAAATCTACCCCTTCCAGTTTAAAGCCATTGCTCCTTGTGCCATCACTCCATGCCCTGGTAAATGTTCCTCCCCAGCTTTCCTGTAGCCCCTTCAGGTCCTGGAAGCTGCTTGAAGGCCTTTTCTTCCCCAGGCTGAACAGCCCCAACTCTCTCAGCTGTCCCCATAGCAGAGCTGCTCCAGCCCCTGAGCATCTCTGTGGCCTCCTCTGGACCCGCTCCAACAGCTCCATGGCCTTTTTGTGTTGGGGGCTCCAGCACTGGACACAGCACTGCAGGTGGGGTCTGAGCAGAGCAGAGCAGAGGGGCAGAATCCCCTCCCTGGCCCTGCTGGCCACACTGCTGGGGCTGCAGCCCAGGATGGGGTTGGTTTCTGGGCTGCAAGCACACAGTCTTCCTACCACTGTGACCTGCTGAGGAGGAGATGACATTGTAACTAAATGGGTTACCAGGCCTTCTTCATCCCGGCATCCTTCTTCATGGTGCAGCCATTCTTCCCTTTGCTGCTGTTTGCTTGCCCTGATGCCCCTGTAGGGGTTGCCTCATCTGCCCCAGCAGATCACAGAGGACCTTTACCGCAGGTTTGAGGCTACTGAACAGTCACAAAACCTTGCGATTACATCTTGCTGCACCCCTACCCTACCTTTCCACCTATTCTCAGGGATGTGCCTCTTCTCACTCTACCCCACGGGTGGATAAACTGCATTTCTGACAACAAAACTGGTGCCCATTTTTGAAAGAAAAATGTTCCCCCTTGCTTTGGCATCCCTTTCTGTGCTGAAGATGGACCACAGTAATGTGCCACAGGGACACATCCATCAGTCAGACAGTGATTTTGAATGGGGTGGATGTCCAGGAAGATTTGCATTTCTCACTGCTCCAGATGCTGGTGTTTGTGTCTGGTGCAAACATCTACTTTGCAGTAAGCTCCTGTCAGCTCAGGGCCTTCGTGTTCAGTCTGTGCTTGGAACTGGGAATATTTGCTATGGTCTTGCCGTAGTGGAAATTAATGGCAAAGCATGGGTTCTTCCTATTTTGTTGTCTTAGTAATTGTTGTGTATCATAAACCTAGGAGAACAACTTTACTGGGGTTGCTTCAGATTTGGTTTTTTGTCGTTTTTATGTATCTTTTCATTTGACTAGGTCTTTGCTGTGTTTCTAAAAATATTCAACTGAGGGTAACTATGGTCAGCCCAGTGCTCAGGAAGTGCAACTCAGCCCTTAAGCCAGGAAGTGAGGTGACTAAATGAATTTATTTGTATACTCTGATTCTTGTTAAAGGTTGATAATTCCATGAGTTACTTCTCCAAAAAAAATGTTTGTCAAAAGAGAGCTAGGTGTCATGGGCTGCTTTGTTTTCAAGTTTGCTGCTTTTACCAATGATTTTTTGCAGTTTTGAGTGTATCTAATTTCTGAAGGTGTAATATTTTGTTCATTTGGAAGGAATATTGAAACTTACAGGAAACGCCTGGACTAACATTCATCCCCAAAGCATGCAGCTATTGCAGAACTATTGGGGTGCTTCCAGACCTTATGCTCTGGGTGTTCTTAGGATCAGCTGGATAAATACCCCAAAACCCACAAGAAGTCACCTTTAGAAGGCCAGTGGAGAGTGAAAGCATCCCTTGATACCTGTGTGTATCAATCATGGAATGTGTTGTATCCAGACAACAGTGTATTTAAATTATTTTTTTCCAGCTTTGGCGATGTGTGTGTTCAGAGCTGTTGATCTCCACAGTCTGTGGGTGTTGGCAGAGGTCCTGCAGGCTTGGGGAGTGCCCGTTACCTCCAGGTGCTGATGGACATCAAGTCATGGTTGTGTTTAGAAATTCCTTAGAAAACACCAGTTACGGAGGTTGTGAAATGCAATAAAATATCCAACTCAAATACTGATGTCAGGACTGCAGCCTTCTCTGTCCTGCACCTTTGTGCATGCAGCATCATCAGTTTCCTACACATGCACATAGACACAGGGCAGGGGAGCTGACTGAATTCTCCATCATGTGTGATGCTTTCCCATTTTCCAGCAACCAAAGACCATGGTAATGTGGTGTTCAGAGCCTTTCACCAGTGTGGTCGTGCTCCAGAGAAACACAAAGCAGATGCGTTTTCACCGTAGCTGTAGGTTCAGCCTTTCTGTGTCTTGCATGCTGAGTTGATAAGGAAGGCTGATGTCCAGACTGGTCTTGCTTCAGTGATGTTAATGATGCAATGGTCCTGCTCTTGCACCAGTAGAATATTTTTTATAGTTTCTTATGCAAGTATTGTCTGGTTTAGCAACACGCTTCATATAATAACAAGTGAGTATTTAGCAGCAGAGAGGCTTGTTCATGAACATCCAGAAGTGCTGTTGAGCTGAAGGAATCACTTGTCATGTTCACGCTATATCAAAGTATTAGAGGTGCATGTAAATTCATTTGCGTGCAAACTTCAGGCCACTGCCAAATAAAAGATGTGCATAGGCATTTCATGGAAGATTTTGCAGAAAGAATTAGGATAATGTTCGAAATACTTTCTTAGGGCGGGGTATATCTCACCTAGCTCGCTGTACAGACTCCCTCTAGCCATGCTTCTCTAGAGAAACTCATTATGTCCCAGTTTCCAAATAATTTCAGGACTTTTGAATCTGTTTTGGGGCTTTGAGTTCTGGTAATGCAGGATTTACATCCAAATCTTTCTTTACTAGTATGTGGCCAAATGTGCCGCAGTTGCAGACCTCTGGTATTAGCGTGGTTGTGTACTGTCAGTGCAAGACTGACAAGAGATGTTTCCATTCACCACCCAGCTTGCAGCTTTTCAGCCTCGCAGAACCTGCTTGTGGATGTGCCTTGTGCTTGGGGATCTGCTGTCTCATGGGGCCATGAGTTTAGATCTCTGCTTTATTGAATCCTTTGTTGGTCCCCATCAATGTAGTCTTAATTACACCTCTCCATGAAGGAACTACTCGTTGTTATCCTGTTTTGTTTTGTTTTTTTCCTAGACGCTGCATCACCACATCCCAATAATGTTAGGGCTATTTCACTTGAACAAGGGTAGATTACCTGGTTTTTTTAGACTTCACACTTAAAACACAGAAATCTCTTGGCCTGCTAACCCAGCCTGGGTATCTTTTCCGTCTATGGGTTCATGCTTTTCAGAAGCTCCTGAATGCATTTACCTTGTCTGGGGAGAGGTCCTAGGTGCACATCTCTTTGCGTGACCGTTTCTTTGGGATCGCAGTTATCTGCCTGTGGTCCCTGGCTGTGAGTACCTTGTGGCCACACACCGGGGTCCTTGGCGGGGGTCCTTAGCGTCCATGCTTCCACACAGCTGCTGCAGTGTTCCTCTCCACACCCACACCAAGTGCTGCTCCTCTGCTTGAGCGTCTGGTAATTACTGCTAGATTTTGAAGACGGTGAAACTGCCATTTGCTTTGCTCCCAAGCCACCTCTGGGTAGTTGTACCTATGTGGAATTGTGTTTGAAGTTACTCAAGGTTAGAATGGACGTGGACCACAACCACTTGGAAATGGGAATTACTCACCTAGGTGCTGTGTGGTGTGTGTACTCCACATCTGCAGAGCTTGACCTTCTTCCTCATAGTCCCACATACCTTTTATTCAGATTTTTTTTTTTGTTAGATCGTGTGTGCTCATGGCTTAACACATGGGGAGGTTCAAGTCTTGGCCATGATCCACTGCTATAGGACAGAAATGTCTCCAGTCTTGAGTTCTTGGGCAGAGTTAGATCTGTTTTTTGATATTGTACTCCTGTGCTTAGTAACTTTTCCTCACTCACAGATTCATTTCTGAGTAGCACATAAAGCTTGTGGTTAAAGCTTCAGTTAGGTGGTCTCAGGTAACTGTGAAAAAATACGACTGCAACTATCAGACTACTGAATTCCTGTTCAGCAACAGAAGACAATGTTTCCTGTAGCTGTCGATGATGGAGGATGTAATTCAGAGCTACATGTGACCGGACTCCATGTACTCCTTTTGCCTTTAAGTCTTACGCCCTGCCTGATGTTTCATGTGTGTCCCACAGCCCAGAGGGACTGGAAAACTCAGCATCTCCTCGTTGCTTTGTGCAGTTTGCTCCTGTTATGCTCCAGCATGCATTTGAGTTTGGGTCCACAAAGGAGGAAGAGTGGATAAGGGTTTAGGGCATTTTTTTACCTGAGCTTCAGGGTGTTCTGGTGGGTGTGATCCACCCAGTGTTCCCTCATAGTTGATGTGGAAGAATTTGGCACCACACTCGTTTTCAGAAGCAGCTGAGATGCTGCAGCTTTTGAAGAAAACAAGATTCCCATTTACTTGCAATTCATTGCAGTTCTGGAGGTAGCTGGTCCTTTTGGGGAGACCAGAGCCAAGAGAGCCAGGTAGGGCCTGATGGGGCCTGGCATGGGCAGGGCTGCGGCTGGTGAGATCCTGGAGGGCCTGAAGGCACCTGGAAAAATCCAGCTGAGAAACCTGAGCTAGCACAGATGTTCCATGAAGGAAAGTAAGGGATGATCTTGTCCTAGCCTTCACCTCCCTCCAGCTGTCATGTTCAGCCCACTTGTTTTTCACAGAATCACAGAATCGCTCGG
>NW_010162015.1:0-5817 GCF_000695765.1 Mesitornis unicolor | reverse complement strand
ACAAGGATGGTGAGGGATCTGGAGAACAAGCGATATGAGGAGCGGCTGAGGGAACTGTGGTTGTTTAGCCTGGAGAAGAGAAGGCTGAGGGGAGACCTCATCACCACCTACAACTACCTAAAGGGAGGTTGTAGAGAGGTGGGTGCTGGTCTCTTCTCCCAGGTGATGGAGGATAGAACAAGGGGAATGGCGCCAAGCTGTGCCAAGGGAGGTTCAGGTTAGAGATAAGGAGGAAGTTCTTTACTGAGAGGGTCATTAGAAGCTGGAACAGGCTACCCAGGGAGGTGGTGGAGTCACCATCCCTAGATATATTTAAAAAGCGGGTAGATGAGGTACTTAAGGATATGGTTTAGTGGGTAAACAGGAACGATTGGACATGATGATCTCAGAGGTCTTTTCCAACCAAGCAATTCTGTGATTCTGTGATTCTGTGCTAGTCAGTAAGGACAGTAAACACAGTCCCTCTGCCATTCACTCCCTGGTATCCTTGAGCAGAGTTTTTGTAAGGACTCCTTTGCCTGAAGTGAAGCTCTGGCAATGATGGAGTAGGAAAGCATTTTTCTCAGACAGTCATGCTGGCAGTTGTATCGAACTGGTATGTCTGGCAGCTCATTGCACTTGCTGTTTGAAGAGAAAGTGCTATGCTATTGATGAATTTATTGTAAAAAGTCTAATCCTGAATTAGTGCAATACTTCCTTGCATAAGGCAGGTAAATATTTTGCAGTGGGTTTTCCACCCACTCTTGCAGTCTTATGTAATTTATTTTTCTCTGCTGCTTAGAAAATACAAAAGTAAAAGCAGTGTCAAATATTCTTTTGTCTCTAATCTTTCTTGGAGTGACAGGAGCAACTCTACCATCTCAGCCAAGTCAGTGACATGTGGGCTGCAATCCTCTTTAGGATTCTGTTGACAGCTGGTTCATCATATAAACCTCTTAGAGTGAAAAGCATGAACCTGAATTTAGTGAGGCTGTCTGATAAAAGGAATGGTATGCTCAGAATGGAGGGTAACAAGTAATGTGCTTCTGTTTTGTCTGATGTGTCTTTAATTGTGCAAGCTAAACCAGCAGGGTTTTTGCATCTATTGGCAGCACGTGGCTTCTCTGCCAAGGAGCTCTGTGTACTGTACATTGTACCTCCCACTGCTTTCCAGCACAGGCCAACAAGAGCAAATGCCCTATGCAGAAGTAGCACAATGGAATTTGTGCATTTTAGACAATGTTCTTGGCTCACATCTACTTGGCATATTGTAGTCTGTGCCCAAAAATAAGCTAAGCCAAAACTGTAAGGAATGTTTCAGAGTAAAAATTTTGACCATCCACATGTGGAAAACTATTATTTTAAACCACAAATAAAATGGCAACATGCAACCATTATAAATCTGTAGTTGTATGACAGTATTGAAGAGGATTAGAGGGCCAGAATTATTCCAACTAGCCTATTTTGACAGAAGACAGACTACCCTTGGCAGAAGAAAATTATAGACTGTCATAAGGATTTGTATATATGGGTATCTTGCTAATCACAGTTTTGAACCTATCGGTCTGTCAACAGAAGTTGAAAGAGGTTCGTTGATGCCATTAGACCTGTCATGCTTTCCTTCAGCTGGAAATCTGACGAATGTGAGGCAAAACACACAAGAGCTCCACGTCAAAAGCAGGCAACTTTATATACTGCTATATTTACAATTTAGATTAGGACTGATAATTTAATTTTCTTGATGTGTCAACCCAACAAATGTTTGAGGCTCAAGAAGACAGGATGGAGGAAAGACAACTCTGGCTTTTTATACTTGTTAACCACTGTATGAATCTGGGGAGATTTACGCCATACATATAATGCTGTGAGATCATAAAAATTAAGTATTGACACCACCTTCATTATATGTAATGAAATTTGTTTACTTGTATGCAGAATGATCATCAGGATCCTACTTGTGCTGCTTACCTCATCTTCAGGGATGAGGTCTTTGTGGTATCATGGTCTACATCACATTTAGTCTTAATTAAGAAGAAAGTTGCAAGTAGGAGCATATCTTATTCTATTGAGGTTACAGTGTTAGGATATTCACAAAAAAAAACCCAAACCCCAAACTGGAATAACACTGCAGAGCTGAGACCCTAACCATACCTCTTACAATGAGGAACAATTGTTGATGTATTCCATCCTTCCTTTCTAAATCAAAGGGTTTTTAAAAAATTAATATGTCTATACACTTTTGTTGTATGTTAAAATCTGTTCTTTTAGCTCTGCCGGGTGTCATGATATTTTTTCTGTCCAGCCCATGCTTTTTCCTGATGCTTCTGGAGTAGATAATTCCTGCAGCTTTAATTCTTCCACTATTCTGATTCACTTTCACATTTGTCATGGTTTAACCTCAGCTGACAACTAAGCACCACCCAGCTGCTCACTCACTCCTCCCCCAGTGGCATGAGAGAGAGAATCAGAAGAGCAAAAGTGAGAAAGCTTGGTCTGAGATAAAGACAGTTTAATGGGTAAAAAAAAGGTTGCACGCACAAGCAAAGGAAAACAAGGAATTCTTTCACTACTTCCCATTTGCAAGCAGGTGTTCAGCTATCTCCAGGAAAGCAAGGCTCCATATGCATAACAGTTACTTGGGAAGACAAGTGCCATCACTCTGAATGTGCTCCCTTCCTTCTTCTTCCCCCAGCTTTATATGCTGAACATGACATCATATGGTCTGGGATACCCCTTTGGTCAGTTGGGGTCAGCTGTCCCAGCTGTGTCTCCTCCCAGCTTCTTGTGCACCCCAGCCTGCTTGCTTGTGGGGTGGTGTGAGAAGCAGAAAAGGCCTTGACCGTGTATAAGCACTACTCAGCAATAACAA
This sequence comes from Mesitornis unicolor, assembly GCF_000695765.1. NCBI lineage: Eukaryota > Metazoa > Chordata > Aves > Mesitornithiformes > Mesitornithidae > Mesitornis > Mesitornis unicolor. The sequence goes on along the minus strand of NW_010162015.1, from coordinate 2,969 downwards.
AAACATCCCTGTGTTATCAACACTGTTTTCAGCACAAATACAAAATGTAGTCCCATACTAGCAGCTACGGAGAAAATTAACTTGATCTCAGCCAAAACCAAAACAACATTGCATAACCTTAGAATAGTACAAAACATTTTTTTTCTCTGTGACAACATGCTATGGACTTCTGCCTCTCATAGACATTTTGTTTGTTTGTTTGTTTTTAATGCATTTCTTTGCAGTTGTAACCTACTTTTAAGTAGCATTAATCAAATGTGATTCCATATTTTGGGCTTTAAACTGTTATTTTCATGTTGAGGAATAATCATTATTCTGTATTGATTCTTGAGGTGCAGAAGAGCTACCAATACATTAACTTTTAAGAACAATGTCTGGTTATGGTCATTTTAGTGTCTCTCTCATTTGTCTTTCTCTTTTTTGTTACTTTGTTTATTGCTCCACTGCCTAGACGATCCACTTACCTTTCTTTTTCCTTTGCCTTTCCATATTGTTAGAGTATCCTTCAGTTTTCCTGCTATGTCACACTCCACTGATAATTTTTTCTTTGCAAACTGCCTGTGCAAACCATATTAAAAAGACATTTGTTAGTGCAGTGGCTGTTGTTTTCTGGAGTTGTTTTCTTCAGAAGATAATATGTGAAGAGCTGTGTTTTGTTAGCACTATACTTTATCTTACAATCAGTCATCTCATGTATGTTTCAGGCTTCTTTTATTTGAGGTGCTGTTTAGAGCACTAAACCTTTTGACCCATTTGAGTTTATAATCAAATAGCTGTATAACTGCTTGGTCCAACACATAGCAAAGGACAAGCTTTGCTCTTTTTTTTGATGAAAAGCCTGTTTTTTCATGCTTTTAAAAATGTTAACAAGTGTTTCAGATTGAAATTTAATAGAATATTCAGGCCTGAGGAAACAAACCACTTGTAAACTTCCTTCTGTCCTTACCTGTCTTAATTAGCTGTGCTCCGCAGCATCTCTGCCAAGGTGGGACCAATTGTCTGTTGTCTCAATTCTTCTGCTTTTGGATGCAGTCATATCTCCCTTGTTTCTTTAACAGAGTTGTTTTGTAAGGAACTGCTGGGGTTTTTTTTCACCTATCTGTGTAGCAGCTTGGAGTCGTCTGCCTTAATAAGGAGAAGGCAGAAAGAAGCTGATAACAATGAGCAGCCATGTCAGCATGGGGTTTCCCCTTTTCTGTGGATAATCTCTTGCTGGAGAATTATTTTTTTGAAGTCAGCAGCACTGGTGCTTTTCCTTTTATCTTTTCTTTTTTTGGGGGGAGCACAGAGAGAGGTTTTATTTATGTAATCTTATGTCTGGATGGCCAGAAATTTTCATGTGTATGCAAAGACTTATTATCCATATGGCTACTGAGCAGAATCCTACCTTTTTTTTTTTCCTGGTGATCAATGTCCAGGATTTTTTTTATCTTTGGGACAATGCTGATTTTTGGAACATGCATAGCAAAAATTATGGCATTTCTCATCATGAATATGTTATGTCAGGAGCAAGATGGAATCACCTCTGTGAGACGATGGAGTAACCAAAGTGTGCCTCTATATAGGGCCAAAGGGAATGCAGTGCCTAAAAGAAGAGAGTCTGGCATCTGTGTAACTCAGAGGGAAGCTGTGCATGGTAGCTAGCAAGAAATATGATGCATAGTTAAACTGCGTTGCAGGAACAAAGACATCTGCCATGTAGGAAAAGGAATTTCCTTCTGAACCCTGAGAGACGTGATTTTGGTTTTTTTGACTTTTCATTGCACATAAGTATGTTTTTGGCTAGAGAAGGATTACAGCCTAAATCAGGAAGAAGGGATGCTGTAATGGCATCAGTATTCTTTGTTTCTGTGATCAGTTTTCCAACTTGGGGGGAGATTTGCTGAATATAATTTGCATGCTACTCTGCATGAGACAAGGAAATACTCAGAGTTTCTTTGAGATGCATTATTTATAATCCTTATGGGTTTTGTTTTTTTCTTTGAGAATCTCAGTTGAATATATTTATGCACTCGGATCTGTGTTTCAAATTAATCTGCCATTGGTACTGAATCAAAAATCTGTGTTTTAAAGCTGCTTGTTAACATAAATTAGATACCTCCTTCTCTGACATTGTAGCCTTGAGGTACCTATAGATATCTGAGGCCTTTCAAGGCAGAAGAAGCTGTCTGGTAGCAAAACATAACCCAACACTGTGGAATGAGCTTCCTGAGGCTTGTAAACTGCACATGTTAACATGTTACAGTGATCTTAGTGATGAGCTATTGCAGGAAAGAATGTGAGATAAACTGACATTTGTACTTGAATGGTTTCACTGAATATTCTCCAGAAGAGCAAATATTGCATTACAATCAGCTAAGTTTTATTCTGCTCAGTTTCTTTAATTTGGTCCTCTGGGATTTTCAGTGCTTTAAAATGTTTTTGTCTCTGGTATAACTCAAGGTGGGATGCAAGGCCAGTGATTTAGATTTACTCTGTACTGGAAGTTACTTGTTAAGAAATTATGAGGAAATTATGCTTGGAAGGACTTGTTCATAGTTCTTTGTATCTCTAATGAACACGGAATAACTTTTTTTTGGGGAAAAAAGTCTTCTCTACCAAAAAGAGGATTCATCTAAGAGGAAATAAAAAGTACATGAAAAAAGTACTTTTTGGTAGACTGTAATATAGACATTGTTTGTGTGAGGCTTAGACATTATTTATGGAGAAGTCTTTCTGTTCAAAGTTAATTCTCCAGGCTTCTTGTATAGTCAGCATGGGAGACAGGGAGAATGAAAATTATTTGATGAGGTCTCTCCCCTGCCAGTGACTGTAACTGTCCTAGACCAGACTTTTAGATGGCAGAAGTTATGTGAATAAGCTCAGTGACTTATGCTCAGCCAGAAGCTGAAAAGAAAATCTTAACGTCATTAAATTTAAAATAATGAAAAAATTAATTGTAACCACAGAATCACAGAATATTAGGAGTT
>NW_010162014.1:5550-16894 GCF_000695765.1 Mesitornis unicolor | reverse complement strand
GGGCTTTTCCAACCGAGCGATTCTGTGAAGCTATCCAGTAAACAATTTGCCGAGCACTAGGACCAAATAACAAGAGCCATAGATAAGATGGCCACCATCACAGAGCACCACTAAAGCTATTTATAAACAAAGGATTCTCAAACGACCTGGCTATTTCGTACCTGTCACATCAGCAGAAAGGGCATGGCGACAATCCCAGAATTCAGCACAGCTGCCGAACTGTAATTGGGGATGAAGCTGTGTAAGAGATTGCCCCGTCCTGGTGAACAGTCATCTCATCTCACTGTCAGCTCATGGTTGGGTTATAGCAAGGCTGGTACGGTAACACGCATGCAGTAACTTTGGCACTTCAGACTCCAGCTAGCGTGGAACAATGCTGCGTATTCCCAGAGGTGGAAGACACTGCCCGTTTGTCTTCTGTTCCTTGCTCTGCCTCTTCAAAGAATAGTAAGTCAGCATCAGTACCCTGCTCTGTTTTCTCTAGGTACTCCAAGAATGGGATTTGGAGTATTTAAGGGTTCTGCTACAGCTCAGAAATAAAACACGGGTCATCTAGAACAACGGGGGTTTTTTCTGCAGTAATAGCAAAGCTTTACTGTGTAAGAACAGAGTTTTCCTTGGAAATAGTTCAGCTCCGCCTCAGAAGCTGTAAAAAAGGAACATGACTTTGATGTTGTGTGCTTCAACATAAGGACCCATGTTTGTGTGCATGTGTGTGTTAAACAAAATAAGAATTCCAAACCAAAACAAGTTGAATTGCTCCTTCCCAGGTCTGCACAGAGTAAATCTCAGAACTGCATAGGTGGCAGTTGTGTTGCTTTATGCATTCCTGAGATGTGATTTGGAAACAAGACAGAAATAGATAAAAAGTAGAAACTAACATGCAGTAATGGCTCACTGCTATTTTGTTTGCCTCTAAATCATCTTATAAATAAATGAGCATGTGCAGTTGACCATGGATTATCCCTTACCCCTAAGCATCTAAAAACTTGATTTGGAACAGGACATTTTATAACTTCTTTGGATTTATTTTTATTATTTTTTTTCCTTTTTAGTAAATTGGCATATGAATTTATGACTGTACTGCGGCACCGTCATCGAAAAGAAGATCAAAATAGTGACTAGAATAAGTGAAAAGGAGATAGAACTGGCACAAAGTCTGTACGGAACAAAGAAGTTACGTTTATGATCCGAAGTACAGCTCCCATTGGGAACTTGGGTAGGTATCGTATAAATCACGGTGGAATGTGTCCTCTAATGAAGGACCCTTATGATGGGAAGCGGGTCATCTCCACTTGAAATAGAAAGCCAGGTACAGTTGTACTTGTTGTTAGCATGCGAGCAGCTAAAGGAAGCCTGTCTGTTATTAGGTACTTACCCTCACTACCTGAAGTGGAATTGTCTGGTGAGAAAATTGGATAGGACTTTCTGTGAAAAGAATGTGAACCGTATACGGAGTCGTCTGTATGAGTCTCACGACTGATTTTAGTGCTTGAAGGTTATTGGTGATGAAACAAATATTTGGGCTGTTCTTGAGGTCTGTGAGCTTTATTAAATACATGAATAACAAATACACTTGATATGTTTGATAGCAAACTATGTTCTCTTTGCTTCCCTGCGATCCTTAAAGCTTGACTGAATCCCATCACCTGAGACAGGCATTGCTTTCACTGCTGTTCCTGTGGCAGTTGAATGTGAATGGTGAATCTATCTTTGGAAGGCAGAAAATGAGATGCATTGTCTTTTAGTGGTCAGGTCTGATAGATATGCTCTTTTATGTGTTGGCATTGAGTCTTAGATGAGATTTTGCAAAAGTGAGAGTAAGTTTTCCCTAGAGAGACAGATGAGGAATAAAGGATTAGTACATCTCTCCATACAATAACTCTTAATGTGAAAATCTAGCCCTATTTATAACAAAGAGAGCTTTGCCACCGACTTCAGTAGGATCACAATTTTACCCCTAAGGTGCAGTTGTGCTTTCCTAGGAAAGCTAATGCATAAAATACAGCCTCTGCCAGCACATCATCAATGCAATAGCATAGAAAGAGGATAACACTGAATGACATCCATAGCCAATAATAGCTGCTGCAAGCATCCTGTCGAGCAGTGTATTAATGTTAGTCACCAGCCTTCTGGGTTCGTATAAGATAATTTTTTTTTGTACCTGAATAAGGTAGACTCAGGATGAGTTAGGGTTCTTTGTGCAATTGTGGTTAGCATTTGTTTTTTTGTAATTTTTTGAAACTCATCAAAGAACGTCAGATGTGGTAAAGCTGCTTTGATTTGTATTAATAAAGCGCACCATTTGTAACTTAAGTTTTTAAAGCCCTCCGAGGCACTGTTTAATTTTTCAGCTCTCTTTTTTTAGTTCCATCTAGTTCTGTATTAGCTTCCTGTCCTCAGGTCTTACTTTGTGTAAAGCTGATATTGTCATGCACGCGTTTCTGGGAGGTATCTTGCACCTCATGGAAGAAGGAAAAAGACTCTTGGTTGGGATCCCAGCCTTCCCTGCCCCACTGCTCAGGAGGTAGCGTGCTGTGGACATCAGCAACCTTACAGAGGGTCTGTAGCCAGTATGTTTCCTGCAGGTCATGGATTGAAGACTGTTGCTGCATATCTTCCAGGTAAGACTAACATACTCTTTTTGATAGGGTTGTTTAGATGTTAGCTAAGAAAATAGCTCCTTGATGTGTTTGCATGGGAATGAATCCTGTAGGTAAAATTATGTTGTGTAATAGTTTCCTGCAGCTCCCCAGATACTTGTTAGAGTAGCCCGAAATTTAATTCAGCCTCTCCCTATGAAATCTGATCTCTACTTTGTGCTTCTGATTGCTTCTCTCAGCTCCACTAATGACATGGAAGCACTTGTTCTTTCTCTGAATGGTGTCTGGGTGCCTCCTGCTAGAGCACTGGAGATCCCCTTCTGCGGAGCTAGTACATAAATGCAGCAACAGCAGCCGTAATGGGTGCTTCAGTGCGCTGTGTAATATGTTCTTCCAAATTAAGGAGGCTCTGACACCCCTCAGTTTTTCCCTGCCTGTATTTGATGGTGTACTTAAAATCAGCTGACTCTCAGATCAAGTGGTGCCTTGTAGCTTTGAGCTTTAAGCAGTGGCTGTTGTCTGTGTCAGGGAATTCTGTCACGGTAAACGGTAAAACAAGACTCATACTGAAGCTGGCTCCAGAATTTCTTTGTCATGATTCTCCCTGAGAAACCTGAGCTTTCTTGATTGCAAATAGGAAAACTCTTGAAGGAGTGTGTCCATATGGTAGAGAGAACGTAAGGAAGGAGGAAAACTATTTTATGGAATAGTTTCCAAAAGCGAAGTGAAAAAAATTGATGTGTATCAAACCAGAAAGAAGTAAAACAGTCGTCTGAGGTGACAGAGTACTGGAAGTTTCATCAAGACCGGACAGAGTTCTGCATTGTGGTATTAGATGTCACCATCCTGAGATATTCGGCTTGGCACAGCGAGACTGCCTCATTGCCTCATTTCATGCGAGTATGTTTCTGGCTGTGTGCTGAGCATCTCCAGTATTGGGGGTTTTTTGATACTACATGCAATAGATTCAATTTTCCTGTTCTTACAGACAGTATCTTTAGCAGTATGCCCTGAAATGCCTCATGGATTCAAGCTGTCCCTTAATCGATGTTGTGGAGGATGCACTTTTGATCTTTTTCTCTAATATATGAACTACGATAGTAGATTCATTCTGGCATACATCTGTCAGACCAGACTGAAAGCATTCAGCTAGAGATGCTCCATTACCAGAATGGGGCCAACAAATTGGAGACAATCTAAAATAGGGAGATTGAAATATAACATAGATGGGAAATAGAGGGTATCTCAAAATAAGGTCATCATGGAGGACTTAAATTGCACATCTATCCAGACAGCAACAGGACATCCTCAAACTATGCCACAGTATCTGCGTACTGATACTGACCTGTACAAATATGCAACAAATATGGATCATTTGTGAAAAGGACAGCTATGGGTTAAGATGTAACATAACAGAGGAAAGACTCTGCAAATGTAAATATTTCTTATTAGTGGACAGTAACTGCTTCCTACTAAAACTGGCAAGAATTATGAATCCTCTAGGTACTTAGTGGAGAAGTAGGAGGCTTATGAGAGAGTACAGCAAAAATCTCTCTTCTGCCTTCTAGAAAAATCAGCAAAGCTGACATTGCCAGACCGTAATGAAGAATACTCTGGTGTACTGAGAGCTACTGGGCTGTAGATCCACTACTGAAAACCACCAGTGCTTGATCCTGAACCAAGGAGTGAAAAATATAAACCGAAAAATCCTGCATTGACTGAAGGACGTGCAGAATTCTTTTCCATCTGTAGCTTTTGTGTTTGTTCACACTTCTGTGAAACACTGTTGGGCTGCCATAGAGCAAATGACAAGCAAGAGATGAATGTGTCTGATTTGATCTTCGAGCCTCTTTGATGAGGTGCAGGTAAGAGCCAGTGTCATCTCTGCATACTGTGGCACCTTTTAATATCTGGGCTGGTTTGCCGCTTGAGTCCTTCACTTATGACCTTTTTTTCTTATTTAGCCATCGATTACACCCCCAGAAGATGTGATTAATTTGAACTACAAAACCCCTGTTTGTTGTGGTACTAATAAGCATTGTGCCTACTGAAAGCTGCAGCAGAAGAGAAAGGGAGGAGGCCTTACAGGCTTGACACCATCTTTTGTCTGTGTCGCAGCCAGGGGAGAGGGAAAGATGTCTAGGAATTGTCTTAGCATCATATGCACATAGACGCATACAAAAGCATTTTTATTTGTTTATCTAATCTCTGGAGTGCTTTTTCAATGCCTGTCTTAACCCTTTGTTCCTGAAGCAAGCAAGGAAAAACTATATGACAGGCATTTAATTTTTTTATTTCTCAAGAGCAGCAGTCTCAGTGTTGAGAAGAAAAGGAAACGTCGGGGAAAGCTAGATGTCAATTAACACATCAAAGGGCAGTTTGGGGAGTTTTGCCTATAACTAAGGTTTAGCTGAGCTGCAGGACTGTGGGAATTTTGTGTTTTCCTGCACACTCATGTATTGCATTCCTACCTCTCCTACTCCTCTGCTTTTCCTCTGCTTCTCTGAAGGGGTTGAATGAAAGCAGTATAATCTTGTTGAATATATTCTATGGTTCTTGCTGATGAATTAGATGAACAGCTGCTGAGAAGAGTCTGGGAATACAATTTGGTGAAAAAAAGAGATGAGACACAAACAAATTCCCTTATGATGCCATTCACTCTATATGCAGTATTATACCAGAGGGGCGGAAAGATGGGAAGGCCTAAAATTCAATTTCAGTTTGAGCTGGTTTAAAAAGAAGCCATTCTACATACATTGCACCCACAAAAGCTTGCATTTATAGGCACAAACTTGCACTTTGTAGGTAGAAACTGCACAGTTGTTTGTATTCATTTGGATTTTTGCATGCGTAAGAACTTACTTTCACAGGCACAACCATTGTACTCTCTGCTCAGTATTTCCCAAACAGTTATGCTAACTCTTACATTATATAGCTCGTATCTCTTCCTTGTGCTTTAAAGAAGGTTGGGAAGCGGGAGAAAGGCCTGTATTTTGGCATGCAAGACAATAAAAAATGCAATCCAGAAAACGAAAAGGGAGTCATTGGTATGTGTAAGTGTTTTCACAATGTCCTCCTGCTCATGTTTCTGCATTGTAAAAATCCAGCATGCAATTGTGTGTTAAGACTGGGAATTACATCTGATCTCCTCAGTTGCCTTATGAATGTCACACACCAACTGCAGCAGTGGGCATTTTGCTTTCTTCTCTTGCTCCTTCGGTAAATTCCTTCTCAGGTCCTTTTCACCTAGCAGCGTCTGGGAAGCACACACAGAACTGAACACGCCTGGCTACGGAAAAGAGAGCGCCAAACGTACGAGTGACATTGATCTTGGGTGAATTACCATTTAGTGGAGTACTGATAATTCACTGTGTTTTGGAAAGGTTAATCAGAATTTTCTGATGGCTGTCCTAGTAACACAGAACATGTTATGGCCTTTGGCCACCCACCCCTTGTTCTGAGCCAGATGTCTGTGGTTCACCAGCTTGTTTCCTTTGATCGCGCTGCAGGCCGGTAGTAGGAATTGGATTCTTTTCTTGATTGGTTGCATGGAAAATGTGAAAGTCCTCTTAAGCTGTGTATGTTTTGTAAACTGCTGACTTGGTCTGAAAACATAACCACTTTACAGTTCTAAGAAAGTAATTTTAAATAAATATCTTAAAATGTTATTCTGGAACACACCTTTTTTCGTGCTCAGATAATTGGAAGATGATGTCTTGGTAGTTACAAAAAATGGAAAGAGAGATGTATTTTTAAAACCTAACTCGTAAAAATAATCTAAAAGTTTAATAGTCATGAAGACTCCAACGTGAACGACGCTTTTATTTCTTTAAAAGGGCTTGCATCAGCTCTTGGGATGGAAGTGTCATCAGATCAACTGTAACTATGGCTTGACACGCGGTGCCTCTGTGCCTGTGCGTAGCTTGGTATTATCTAACTACCCGTAACAGGGCACCTAGGACTACTGTGGATAAACACAGGAGGCTTCTGGTGACAGCATCTGAAGGACAGGAGAAAAGCTCTTGTGTGGTTTATGATACCATCATAGCCCTGAGGTGCTGACAGGGCTTCACCCGCAGTTTTTCTGAGTTGTTTTTCTGTATTTTCTGTATAATTTCTGTTTCTTGTTGAAAATCATAAGTATTTTTTTCCCTTTAAATCAACCCACATTAGAATTAAGAATTAAAATACCTTTTACTACCCTGGTTCAGAATCTCAAATCGACATCTTGATGGTTATAAAGTGGATGTTTTGGACAAAAGAACTGTATTTTAAGAAATGGTATAATTAACCGAGAATAGTATTGTTTAGTTAAATTTAACACAGCGCCGTGATTTTTGCCACATGCTCGATCACATCACTCAATATGACAGTCAGCTCTATCATCATTGTTAACAGAATTTAGTGAGTACTGAATGAAGCTTTTGCAGAGATACGTGCAGGCTGGCTACAAATATTAATAGCGTTTGCCATTGTAAAAATCTGGGGTTTATTTATCTGTTTCTTTGGGGTTTTTTTTTACACATTTATGTTTCTAAATTCCTCAAGTTAATGTTCTTAATTATTTCTTATTTGACATGGAGGTTTCTTTTATTTTACGAAGGCCCTAGCTGCCTACAGCTGTTGTACTGCCTGACCTGTAGCAGCCCAGCGAAAGGAAACAGGTTCTTTAGTACTGAAATCATTACGCGGAAAAAAAGGGAGAGGGGCAGAAAAAGACCTTAAAAGGTCGTCCAGTCCATCCCTGTTCTGAGGCAGGAAATGGGTAACTAGGTCATCCCTGACAGATGTTTGTGTAGGCTGCTGCTAGAAACCACAGTGAAGGGGATTCCACAACCTTCACAAACCTGTTCCGTCTAATCTAGACTTAAAGTTGAAAGGATTTTGTTGTTGTTGTTGTTTCATTTTTTAAAATCTAGTCTACTCTGCTGCAAATTAAGCAATTACTTGATATAATTCAGATATAATATAATACAACTTGATATAATTCATCAACAGAGAGCTGTTGATGATGGCTTTGTGTATGCTGCCTTTTAAAATCTGCATTTCCCCCCCCAGTCTTTCTCTGAGGAAGCCAAGCCCCGTTCCTTCAACCTTTCTTTGCAAGCCATATTTTCAAAATGACTTCTCATTCTCCTCGATTTCATTTCAACCCCATCCAAACTGTTGAAATTGCTCTTGGAGTGCCTTGCCCAAAATTGCACAGAATGCTCCACTGAAGACTGCAAAATAATTCGGTCCTGCATCTCACGTACTGCACACTTCCGAGTGCATTCTGGAATGAGAAATGCCTTTCTGCAGTGTCATCGTGCTGTTGACTCATATTTAGTTTGAAATCCACTCGCAGCTTCCGACCCTTTTCTGCAATCCTGTGCCTTGTTAAAGTGGCATCGTTTTATATTGGTATATTCTGGTTTATTTTTGCCATGGGTAGTACTTAGTTTCTCTGGTTGTAAGATGAGCTGCTTGCAGATACACTGTTTCTCACGTTAGCCAGATACTTTGAATTCTGTTTTCCTGTGTGTTTGCAACCCCTTTCCAGATTTTTTTGCAAGTTTTACACGTTCACTCCATGTTCTGCTACTCGAGCTGTTCAATGAAAACATGAACAGGATAGGACCGATGAGAAGTCCCTGAATGTGGATGCAGACATGCAGTAGCAAGAACTTCTCTTGCTTCTCTCTTGTCCCGTGTGAAACTTTTCCCTCTCACAGAAGCTATCAGTAGTGTTATTGTAAACTAAGAACACCTGTGAATTGCTTATGGTATAGTAGAAAAATATTCTCAGGATGGATGTTTTAGGATTTCAGCCAATCACCCCAGGCGGGGTGGCTGACCTCTTGACCAATTAGGCTATGAAGAAAAAAGTCTATAAAGGAGTTGTTAAATAATTAAAGAAATCACTATTGCTGCACCAGTCCTGCCTGCCGGATCTCTCTCTTCTCCCCTATACTACTGCGGGGTGAGTGTCACGAGGATGGAGCCAGGCTCTTCTCGGTGACAAACAATGATAGGACAAGGGGTAATGGGCACAAGCTGGAACACAGGAGGTTCCACTTCAATTTGAGAAGAAACTTCTTCTCAGTGAGGGTGACAGAGCCCTGGCCCAGGCTGCCCAGAGAGGTTGTGGAGTCTCCTTCTCTGCAGACATTCAAAACCCGCCTGGACGCCTTCCTGTGCAACCTCATCTGGGTGTTCCTGCTCCGGCAGGGGGATTGGACTGGATGAGCTTTGGAGGTCCCTTCCAATCCCTAACGGTCTGGGATTCTGGGATTCTGTGGGATACAGTGTTACCTGAAGGATGTTACTGCAGGGCCATCCTGCTTTGTTAGGAAGCTGTTGATAAATACTGCTTGGGAGAAATATCTACCTACTTGTGTGTCAACTGTGACTTCAGTTCATCTACGCTGTTTTTTGTATCGCAGGAAAAATTAGAGAGGACCCAACTAAAAGCTTTGTTAAAGTGCAGATATCACATTTACTGCATCCTTCTTATCCAACAGGGCAGTTGCCCTCTCTAAGAAGAAAATGAGAGAGGTTTGACACAATAACGGTCTTAAGATTACATTTGAGCATCTTATTGCTTAGTTGTTTTCTCTCTTACTGTTATCTCCATGCCTATATACTAACTGCCTAATGACCTATGATAGTATCTCTCAGAGATGGATGAAGTATTGATTAAAGTTAGGTCAATTGAACTCTCATTCCTAAGACAGGCAATATTTTCATCCTTTCCACTCTCCTAGGACCTCCCTTGTACTCCACAAATTTGCAAAAAAACCCCTGAACCACAAAAAACCCAACCAGAATCTTCATGCAGAGATTATTTTATCTTTTTAAGTGCTCCAGGGTAATTTTTAGCGCATTTTCCTATGGAAACACAGTTTATGTGATTGCACTGTATGACCAGTCAGACCACACCGTGCCTTTTGAGCTTGTGGCTCACCTTCCAACCGAACTGGACGCAGTAACAGTGGTTTCAGAGGTACCACGTTTCTACAGTTTCTGGGAAAACGAGCAGGTAAATAGAGAGTCCTCCATGGCAACAAGGAATTCAGTGTCAATGTAACCATGATATCAGGCGTTGGAAAACCCACAGAAGAATGTTGTTATGAATATTCCAGCCATAAATTTCAATCAGAGCTTTCGCTCTGGGCTAATCTAAACAGGAGACACAAGGCTACGTGGAGGCAGGCTTTATTCACTGCTTTCTGAACTTCACTTTTAAGTCAGCAGGGTTGGAAACGGCTGTGTCTTAACATCACTTAACCCATTTCCTCCCTTTTCTGCTCTTAATTAGTTAAAACTAATTGCTTTGCATATCTGATGCTGAGATTTTTGTAGACACATTAGGCAAAAAAAAGCATCACATATTTCAGTCTTCTCTGTGTCACATATTTCTTGTTAGATATTGGATATGGACCTTTCTTTGTCTCCCTTCATGTGTGTGTAACCTTTTATCAGCTTTTAGGTAATTTCCTAGTTTAATTTATTTTGCCTCGTAGCCTTTCTGATTTGTTCCTTGTGTGACCATGCTGTTCTCTCAAACTAATCTTTAGTCATCTGTTCTCGTTTCCACATTCTTGTGTGATTCCTTCTTGGGTTTCAGTTAATCAAATAGCTCCTGATGAAGCCTTGTTGCTCTCTGTCAGTGATTTCTTTGTATCACGGTTGTCTGCTGTTGTGCCTTTAATACACTTCTTCCAGAATCTGTCAGCTCTCCTATGCTCCCATTTCCTTCTGAATTTCTTCCAGAAGATCTACGCACCCATTCATTCCCTAAGCCCACTGAAATCTGCTTTTGGAAGCCCACTCTCTTTCTGCCACTCCGTGCTTGCTTTGGCATCATTAAGTTTACTGTTCTGTTATCAGTTCTGTATGCATACCTTCCACCTTTGTCTTAATTGGGAAGTAGTAACTGATGAGCTCAAGAATATGCAAAACAGCCTTCCCTCTCTTATCTCCTCAGCTGTCTGAAAGCACGAGTAGTTGTTCTTAGTACCAGGAATCTTGTTCAGGAATCTGCTGGGCAGCTTGTGTCCTGTACTGCTGTCTTCCAGGACCGTGTGTGTGTGTGTGTGTGTGTGTGTGTGTGTGTGTATGTGTGTGTGTGTGTGTTGGGGATGGTGGATGAGAAGGAAAGGCTGTCTCGGATCTACTGCCGATGGGGCTGTTCGCTTTTTCTTGGAGGAATGAGACGTGTCTGGACAGAACCAGGGACAGGACACTGGGCAAGGTGGGTGTCAGATCAGATGGAGCGAAACAGTTCCTCTGTTCCCAGCACAGGGGGTATTGTGGAGTGAGGCTGCAGACCAGCTCAGCTGGAAGGAAACAATTATAATACTGTTATTTTAATATCTGATATGTCATCATGTATTGGGCTTGTTGTTGATGTTACTTGGCCAAAATTTGAAGGCCTTACTCAACATTACCAAAAAACCAACAGGCCTAAACTGGTGTGACTTTTGCCTGAAAAAAGGCATCAAGACGTGCCCCATTGCTGTTAGAAACCACAGGCAGACGTGGCTCGCTGCAAACACTCTGTCTCTAATGGCTTAAAATCAAAGGCAACAAAATAAGCTCCAGGCAAGACAGATACTTCAGGAAAGAAGATATAAGGTGTAAAGAGTGAGACAGAAGTATGAAAGGTGTGTGGAAAAGCACGGGCTTAAAAAAGATGGAGAGAAAGCCTGACAGAGAAGAGGGGCCTGTTTACCTGAGAGCAGTGTCATAAAAGGAAC
>NW_010162014.1:0-5519 GCF_000695765.1 Mesitornis unicolor | reverse complement strand
GGGAAAAATTGCAGGGAATAGCAGACAAGTAGATTGCAAGGGACATGCGAAGAAAAACAAGAAGAACAAAATGAAAACAGATAGGTGGGGGGAAATAAAGTGAACGTAGCACCCATCAGAATGGGGTCTGGAACATTTAAAACCAGATTATTTTTTATTAAAATGACATACACAAGAAGGGATTGTAAAAGTGGCCTTGATTCTGACTGGAATGTAGCTAATAATCTTAGTAGCTAGAGTGAGGAGACCAGGCTTGAGAGGAACATCTCTGTGGTAAATGAACCCACCATCCATTTTCTTGTTTGGTTTGGAGGGAAGCTGTTTGCAGGCTTCTTTGAGATGTGGAGTACAAACAGTCATAGCAGAGGTAGATCACTGGATCTGACTGATGCTGCTGCTATCAAAGGTATGAGAAATGCAGTTTATGACAATTACGTGGATGATAAAAATAGACCTGTGCTTCCATGGTGTCTGTCTCTATTTCTTGAATGTAGGCTTCACGTGATACCATTTTTTCCATTTTGGCTCCTCTGCATCTTGAGATGCTGGTATATTTAGGGAAGGTATTTCTGCTAGTATATTATTTATGTATGGTTTCATTACCTTGCAACTCAGAGTTGCTAGCAAGTGCTATATTAAAAAAATTATAAAGCCTGTAGTGGAGTGTACGGCTCAGGGAGACAGCTTTAATTTAGTGAACCTCAAAATCGGTTTAATCAAGATCTAAATAACTTTTTCCTACAAAAATATTAGTGCTTTTAATCGGTTTTAGAAAACTTTAACCAAACTTGACAATTAATGTTAGCACAATTGCAACATTCCTCATTGCTCCTAAACAGAAATGCTATGTGAGCATCGGGTGCGGAAGCTGTTGCGGTCTGAGATGTTGTTCTCTCACAGCAATGCACTCGCTGTCACAGTCGCTTGGCGTTGTACCTTGTACTCGTGCCAACACTGCATTTGGGATTTTCTGAGCTACAGAACACAGGCTGGAAGGTTCTAGTCATCATTCCAGCCCCGACCGCCCAGGAGCGCCCTGATCTGATACAGGGAGGGTTCATACACGCGTCAGGAGAAGGAAGGACAGGAAGATACAAACTTCCAGCATTCACCAAGACAGAAAACAGTATTTTCTTCTCCCAGGTTATGTTTTCCCAGCACACTACATTCCATCTAACCTAGAAATGTCATAAGTGCGATGATGAAATAATTTAGGCGTTTTCTGCTCAAGCTGCTGTACCACTATGTCTGTTTACACAGAATCCCAGAACGTGAGGGATTGGAAGGGACCTCAAAATCTCACCCAGTCCAATCCCCCTGCCGGAGCAGGAACACCCAGATGAGGTTACACAGGAAGGCGTCCAGGCGGGTTTTGAATGTCTGCAGAGAAGGAGACTCCACAACCTCTCTGGGCAGCCTGAGAAGCTTAGTTTAGTTACAGGAACATTTTTCTGCTGTGATAGTTAAATCACATTGACTGCTGGTGTTGGTACAGTTACAGTGTGTGTGTAAGTCCTTCTACGCATGGGATGGGTGAGTGCGTGTGTACTTGTGTGTATGAATATAGCTATATATAAAATTAATATATAGTGGCAGATATACAGTGTGGCATACTGTAATAGCTTGTGCTTTAAGAAAATACCACTACAGGTCTGTTATTGAAAATTACAGTATGACAGGGAACCAACAAAGAATTTGAAGTCTTCTCAAATAAGTGATGGGCTGAAACAAAGGACTTGAATACTGCTTACAGATGAGCGTTGCTTGTTTGCAAAAAGGATAGAAACAAGGCCGGGTTGCTCTACTGTCTGTCGAAGAAGGTAACTTGCTCCAAGTCCAGGAAGTTGGAAGAAGGCTACGTATTAAATATATCAAAAGGCAAAAAGAAGATATGCAATACCCTCGTTGGGCATATTTTAGAACTCTTAATCAAAAGAAGCAGGTGAAAGAAATAGATACCAAAAGCATCCGAAGTAAAGACACTAATGCTTTCTGACTCCTGACAGTTCCCTGATCTCCAGCTGATACAGATTTAAGTTTGAAAGCACATAATTTGACAATACTTTGTCAGGGCTGTTGTTGCCTGTTGTAATTCTGGAAACTCCTGACTTTCATCCCTAGAAGGACAAGGCTGCTAAATCAAGTTCCTCTTTTACCTCTACTTCTTCCGAATATTCCGTGAATTTGAGGTCTTCCTTAAATTATTGATGCAATTTAAAAAATGGCCATATTTAGAACTTATATGTGAACATATGTTATTCATATAATCAGTTACCTGATCAGTCACCACTCCCAGGTAACGCAGATCTGCTGCTTGCGTAAAACCTAAGCAGCTAACATCAGATGGATTTTGGTGGGAAAAAGAGAGATAAGACATACCCAGTTATTAAGTAGATGTATTATTTGGTATTATTATAGAGCACATATTTTTCATGAGGATGCCAAAATGTATTTGGTGCCTGTGAGCAGCGAAGGTGAAGTTCTCACAATGGGAAAGAAACTATGATCTCTCTGTAACTGGTCCCACAATCCCCAAGAACATCTGGGATTAACTCTGGATTTTACATGTAATTTCTGAAATGATGTCTCTTTGTTCTGTCAAGGATGTAAAAGTTTTGAAGTTGACATCTGACCTGAGTGCACCGCTGTCTTTAGAGATGCAATGCAGATGTCTCCAGCAACTCGCTCCTTCTGTAGCCTTCCTTATTTTCACTATGCAGCCCATCAGTTCTTTTCATGAAGACCTTTCCTTCGCTATCTGCCAGTTAACTTGCTTCTCTGTTCTTCAGGTGTCCTTGCTTCGAGGGTTACTACTGTGATAAACCTCGCTAATTTCGATTGGACACATTCTCATTAAAAAATAGCACAGGCATTTCACTCCTCTCCATTCTGATCTGAATTTTGAGGTCCTCTTCCTTAGCAGTTAGCAAAACTAAGTGAGCTTTCTTGGGCTTCACCTGGAGCCAAGCTTTCCCTTGTATGTAGCACCTTCTTTGTTATTACCCAGTGCAATCTCACTGAAAGGGGAGATTTCCCCATGTCTGCTACCTCAAGTTATGCCCAGTGGCGAGGATAAGCAGTGTTTACCTGGGAAACCTTGACAGCAGACCGTTCTGCTCCTGAAAACTAGAAGGCAATGAGAAAGATCGAATATATTTTTATTTAAGAATTAGTAATAATTACTCAGTACTATTTGAGATGGATTCAGTGTTAACATTTTGGGTGGGTGACACTGAGCTGACCGCTCACCACTGTTGAGAGAGGGGTAACGGTCCAGAGCAGCACTGGACCATAAAGTTTCATTGCAAAATGAAGGTAGGGCATTGCCCCTAACTCTGAAAAGCATTCTATACATTTATGATGCTATTTAATAAGGGAAGTCTTTTGGAATACATTTGCAAGTTTCTAAAAGGTATTAATGAAGATGTTCTTCTCTCCTGCCGTGATACTATTAAACTGGTAGCACTGAAGCAATGTGGCTTTACAAATAAAGGGATGTCTCAAAATCAGTGTCAGCTCCAATACATTAAGAAACTAGATTTTCTATGAACTACAGAGGGAAATATAACAGCTCCATGTATTTTTAGTGTTGCATAGATTGTCTCATCTAGAAATGATCTGTGTAATTCACACTCTGCTTTCAATCTACCTCAGCAGCTCACAAACCCAAGATATATAGCTCTGCTGCCTCACAAAAAGTAGACTTCAACCTGTATTTTGCAGCAGGTACCTATTTCTGCCAAGTAGCAGGTGCTGTGTTTAATGAGTGCTCTGGTGGGGAGCCCTGCAGAATGTGACCGCTCGTTCCCGGTCCCTCAGTGAGGGGCCTTCTAACACAGTATGGTATTTCAAAGATCTGATTATTTTTCATAGTGTTAACGTATGACAGTTTAGAAGACATAGTGGAATTTTTGTAATATTTAAACTGTATGTCTGATAGAAGTAATGAATGGGATTTTCCCCTTCATATCCTGTTCCCCTAGTCAAAATGACTGATGCTTTATTCAAACGAGGAGCCCCAACCGTATCAGTGCAATGACTTGTAGGCTACAGTTTGTAAGAAAAAGTGGCAGAAGGAATGCGTGTTTATATCTGGTTTTGTGAGGGTAGCTGGGCTTTGTATTAAATGGATGCAAAGGAGTATAAATAAAAAGACTGAATTTCTTTAACTTACTGCTTCTTACTTGGCAGATTTTAAAACCAGCATGCTGCAGCAGGACATACTCATCAGGAAATGAGGTATGAGGGTTCACTTATGCTGCTATACAGACTGTGGGATTATGTTTTGGTTTTAACCTTGCAAGAAGTTTCTGTGCCTGCTGCTAAATATTAATATTGCAGTCAGGGTGAACTAGCACTGTTTTACTTCATACTCAAGCGCTAGCAATTTCTTGGTGTAATTTGCTTAGTAAAGCATGAGAAGTCTTCTCTAGGATCAAGTCTTTAAAAACAACTAAGTCTTGGCTGAAGTATCAGATTAACTTCTCTTTACCAAAAGAAAAAGTATAGCTGTTACTAAATATACATCCTGGAACAGACTTATTTAGCAAGTAAACATACTAGTTGTTACTTCATGTTAATACTCAATTGCTAAGAAACTTGCAGCTATGCTGTGTACTTGTGGGAGGTGAAGATCTTAGATAATTTGACAGATGTCACTTCAAAAGGAAGAGAAAGAACTGGTCATATCTGTGTTGAGCATACGACTGCAACCCAGCATCAGTAATCTATTCCTGACCTTCTCAAATAAGAGGGGAAAGTAGGCTAGTAGACAACCAGGATGTCTCCACACGGCAACCACACAATGAGCACCATGCCTGGCTGATAAATATACTTATTTATATATGCAGAATGCAATGTATCTGCAAACCATGGTGTTTTTGTAAGTAATTAAAGTCATTGTCATACTTAAGTTGCACTCATAATTACAAGGCTTTGGTCCGGAACTGACTTTGCCGTGTATCTCACATTCTCAGTGAAGACTATGTTAGTTTTAAGGAAGGAAAACCTGAAGAAATGGGTTTAAATTCCACTATGTCTGCACTTGAGTCTAACTCAAGGCAGAGAGAGATGTTTTGAAAGACACACAGGGCAGGGTTGGTGCCCAGCTGGGGGCCTCAGCCTGCGGGAGAGGCAGCTGAGAGGCGGTGGGGCCTGGCCCATAGCTCCTGCCTGAGTTTTGGGTCATCTGCTGGGAGCTGCTGCTTTGCAGGGAGGCAAGCGAAGGCTGGCGAGCGCCTAACGCCTTCTTCCCTCTGGACAACGGCTTCTCTCGGGTCCCCCCGAATCCCTACCGCCGCACGGTCCTGTTCGGGAAAAGAAAAACACGTGAAATCCTGTCAGCCGCTGGAGGAAAAGCTGCAAAAACAACACTCACCTACACGGCGCTGGGTAGCGCCCCGCTCAGCCTCGCTCCTCCTGCCCGTACTTACCGGTGCAGCAGCGGGCTGGGCTCGTCCCACGCCGGGGTGGTGCCGGGTAGCGCGGCCCCGGCAGCGGCGCGTTTGGGCTCCATTCCC
>NW_010162013.1:0-7441 GCF_000695765.1 Mesitornis unicolor | reverse complement strand
GGTAAAGTGCCTTCTCTAGGTTGTGTGACCCACAGCACTTTGCTCATTACCCTAGATAAAAACAGCTCTTTCTGCAGGTCATCACTGGCCTGCCTAGAGGGGAAAGTGCCATTTCTGAAAGTGGGAGAGAGAGGGGATTGCCTGGCAAAAAGCCTGGTTGTCAGCATGAAAACTCAGCACCCTGACCTGGGTGGGTAAATAAGTGCATTTGCAGAGAGAAGGCAAGCCCACCCAAGCCTCAGCTTGGACAATTTGGGAAAGGGGAAAAGCCTGCGCTTGGAGGGACAGGTGGCACCAATAATAAAGAGCCCTGGACAAAGCTGATATTAACTGAAGGAGAGTTGAATGCAATTTATCTCAGCAGGGTGTGCCTGCATATTTTGGTAATTTTTTTATTTTACATAAGGAGGGATGCAGTTGGAATAAAGGTTGGCAAAAAATGTAGAACAAGAGGCTAATTCTCTCTTTGGTGCAAGATCCCTGGCTGAACTCTTTGTTGAATACATCTAACTCCTTAATTCAGATTTCTTTGAGGGCAGAGAGCTGGAAGGGGGAGTGAGGAGGAACAGCTTTGCTGGGATGGGGCAGGGGGGGTGTAAATATTAAAGTGCACCTTTTCTTCGACACATCCATCATGGTCTTCTGCTAGTCTTGAGGAGAGCTAAGAAAATAATAATATTAATAATAATCATCATTGGACTGAATTGAAAATCAGGAGTGTGAGTCAAATTAAAAGTGTAACTCTTGAATACGTGAGCATTTTTAGATCTTTACTCCTCGGAGGACCAGGATGAGCCATGCTTAGCTCATCTGGGACACTCGTCTGAGCTGGATATGGCTCAGGAAAGGAGCTGGAGCTGGTCCCCCTGTAAAGCTACATCTGACTGCACAGGTCGCCTGGCAGAAGCGGGTGTGAGACAGCCTGTTTGGGGACTGGCACCTCGTCCCTCTTTGAATTAGCAGCTCTGTCTTCGCAGAATATTCTGCTCTTTATTATCCCTTCAATCCCCACCTTGGAAGATGAGAGGTGACATTGCGGAGAGCTCTGCGCTTGGAAAATGACTTTCAGAATTGCGTTCTGGCAATTTGAAACTTTCGCTCTCTCATCTTCAGCCTCTTGGGGCTTTAATGGGAGACAGCAAAGTGCCTCTTCCTCCTCCCCTCTTTTCTTTTTCTTCCCTGTTCTCCTGCAGCTGCAGCGGCTGGGATGCAGCAAGGTCACTTAACTCCACTGCCTCCTGCATGCAGGAGATCTCAAATTAAGGGGTGTTGGGAGCAGCCTGTTGAGATGAAACAGCCTCCACTCCACTCCAGCAAGCAAAGAAATGAAACCCATTTGCAGCGGCTCCAGACTGGCTGACCTTCCCTGTGCTTTAGCTGGGGAAAAGGTGAAGACGTGGAAGAGCGAAAAGCAGAGTAAAATTAGTCCATCCCTGAGCTAGAAGCTGCTGCCTTTAACCTAGCAAAGCCAGCCCCAAAATGTTTTTATCAGGTGTTGTGGCTGCAGTTGCTGTGTTCACTCCTTCTTGGTGTTTTCATTAACACCTCACCCTGGTTCTTCTTTTCCCCTAGATTCTTGCTGCTACCTCCCCTCTGCCCTCTTTGCCAGCTTGGCAGGGCTGGCCCTGGCTCCCTGCATCCTCTGGTCTTCGAGCACAGGGCAAAGACACGGAACTTTATCCCTTTGGGCTCCAGGCTTTTTTTTTTGTGAGGGGTTGCTGGCTTGCGTTTTTTTTGTTTAGTTTTTGTTTGTTGTTTCCTCCCTCCCCAAAAAAGGGGATAGTTCCAATTATCTGTTGGCTGTTTGCTTCTATCTTAAGTCTCTTCCGCCGGCACTTCCCTCCTCGCTGTGTGAGGGAGAGCCGGAGAAGCAGTATGCAGATATTGTCAAGCTCAACTTGATAGGTACTGTCAAAACTGCCAGAGTGTGGTGACAATAAACATTTTAGCTGGCTAACAATTTGCTGCAAAAAGGGTTGACCCTGAAATCAAGTTCTGCTGTAATGAATACTTTGTCTCCAAATATTTGCATTTTTGCTGACAAGGTTCACTCTCCAGGAGATTTCCTCCACCCGTGAGCAATCTGCCTTCAGATGAGATGGAGGATAGATGCAGTTTCCTGAGCCAGTTCCTTGTCTGGTGTGCAGGAGGGATGGGCACACGCCTGAAATCAGCAGAGCCAGTGTGGTTGGGGGATGCCCAGCCAGGGGAGCTGCTCGCCCTTGTTGAGAAGCGCCTTTTCTGTCAGGTTCTGTATAGCGGCACAACGCTGGCACCACAAAACTGAAAGCAATGATTAACCTCATTTAACAGATGGGGAAATTGAGGCACGTGGTGATTCGAGACCATATTTCATCTGGTTTTTCTGTGCCAGAGAGGGAGCAGCCAAGAAAGCAGGAGTCAGCATAGGCTGCCCATTAGCTGCGACTGTCCCAGTCCCACAGCATAAGAGGCTGAAGTCGTTTTGCTTTGGTGCTGTAGCTGCTCCCCTCCTCTGAGCACATGGCAAGCTGGGGCTGCTCACCCTCGGGACTCAATGCACCAAATCATCTTCCACCCTCTTCAAAGTGGCAAGAGATTTGACCAAGGTTACACAGAACATCACTGGCTGAGCTAAGAGCAAATTGTCCCCTTCCTTAGCCCAGAAACAAAAAACCCAGCTGGATCCACTGTATTGGAGAAGATGCTCAAAGTTCCCTTGCTGCAAAGGCAGAAATGCAATACCTATATGTTTCAGGATTAAGTTTCTCAGAACAACTGTAATTGCAGGGGTGATCACTGCCTTCATGGGCATATTCTTACCTGCTTCCATTAATGCTGGCCAAATGAGCTCTGCCCGATTCTCCAGGGACAAGGATTTCAGCCTGGACTGGGAGGATTTACTTGCACCATGCACCTCTGGATGGGGGAGAAATCCCCAAGTGGGCAGGGAAATCAAGATTTCGTTTCTACTCCTGCCATTGATTTTTGAGGGTGGCCATGGGAAAGTCTCTTCATCCGTTTCGCCTCTGACACTTGGCTTCACTATTTTGAGTAAAAGGTGCTCAGAGCACACCTTGCCTCCAACTATGTCTGTTAGCAGTGGTTGCCAGACTGGGGCTGTGATTTGCTTGAGATCCCTAAATTACTAGACAAAGACACAATAAACTATAATAAAATTTCTCACTGCTGGAGGAAACTGGTGGGGAAAAAAAGACAGAAAGAATCCTTACAGGTTTGCAAAAAGGACATAAAGGGAAGAAAAGCAGAGCTTATTTCATTTTTATCTCCTTTTCCCCTCCCTGCTGTAATGAAAGGCAATTTTCACTAGCAGGGTGTTGTAATTTTGCCAAAGAAAAAAAAAAAATCACAGTTTTGGCCAGAGTGTGTTTTTTTGTGTTTGTGTTTTTCTTGCTGGGCTCACCACAGCCATCACCTCCCAGGACAGATCCCATCAGCTGGTGAGGATCATCTCAGAGCAGCAGCCTTGTCTGGCCTGTCACCATGCAATTTTGCCATAGAAGTACAGCAAGGTACTACAGAAATACTCTGCTGCTGCGAGGGGGCAGTTAAACACAGAGGTTTTTAATTTAAAATACTCAGTGAAATGCAATGTGCTAAATGAGTATGAATTATTTGGGACAGATCCCACAAACTGGGCACTTACATAGTAGTAAATGTCAGTGAGAGAACTAAATGAGTGCTACTGTGCCCCATGTGAGCCCTGCGAGGAAACAGGAGCGGTCTCCCTACAAAAGCAAACCCCTTGCACACAAATGCCCGTAGAGGAACACGCAGGTGCACCCACATCCCTACAACTTTCTCCCCGTCAACCCCTCTGTGGTCTCTATCAGGACTTTTTTCTCTTGCTTCTTGCTACAGGGTTGTTTCTCAGCATTGACAAGCATCATTATTGTCCTCTCAGTCCTCCTGGGCTTCTCCATCTCCATATCCTAAGGTTATTTCTATTTTTCTTCCGTTGTAAACCCTGGGAGCCACTGAGAAGAAAACACCTTAGTTAAAGGCTACGAGCCAAGTTCTCCAAGTCACCAATGACTCCAGAGAGATTGTTTTCTCCTCTTCCTCCTTCCTTCCCCTCTGGCACAAGACAATTATGCCAGCTCCCAGCCCTGCACCACGAGCCCCTTTGCCAGCTGAGCCATTTCACCCTGTCCTCCTCGCAAACCATGCTGGGAAGCCCATAAAGCACATGGGAGGGATAATTACTAGTCCCAGCACTGTGATGATAATTAATACTCTGCTAAAAGGAGGGCTTGTCAGGTCAGGGAGCAGGAGGAGGGATGGGAAAGCAAATAGGCAAAACTCAAACCTGAGCAAAGGTTCGCTGTGAGGAAGGGCCCATTATTTAGCAAACAATTTTGATTTGCCGGCCAAACCAACATCCCACAGACCTCACATCAGAAAAGCAGGACGTTCAAAGAAGTGAGAACATCCACTCATCTTGCTTGTGTGCACAGAGTGATCCTCTGCCCCCAGGTTACGGCTCTGCCCTGTTCACAAGTTTTCTGAATTTCAGACTGACTTCGCCATGTGAGGGACATCAGAGTCCACCTTTTCATTGAGGTTAAACAAGGAAATATAGAAGAAATACAAACAATTCCACAGTAGCAATGGGGATCTTGAAACCTGCACTTCATAAATCTAAACTCAATAAATCCAAGGAAGGTGAAGCATAAGAGAAAGGAAGATGTGAGCCAGGGAAATGTGGCCTTGGGGCTTTACCCCAGCAGAGGCTTCTGGACAGCCTTGGGCTAAGGGGTTTGTTCTCCTCTCCCTTGGTCTCTTCACCTGAATGATCAGCAAAATGCCTCCGTATCCTCTGCGTATCAACCAAGCTAAATCAAAAAGACAACCCAGAACCCGTGGTAAAGGGTGAGAGAAACAGAGAAGCGCTGGCAAGAGAGAACAATATGTTTTCAGACAAGATTTAAAAAAGAAATGTTATGTTAATACTAGTTTGGCGTCATACTGTCATAACACCATCAAAATGACATGCTGTCACCACTAATACGACTGTTTAGGGAATATGCAACATGAACAAAAAAGCAATTCGCTTAGAAACAAACTGGGATGAGTCTATATTGTAAGAAAACAGAAATATGCTGCAATCCAAGGGAGGACCAGACAAATGCTCTGCCATTTCTGGTGACAGTGGTGCAGACAGGGACCAGAAGCTCTGAACAGAACTTGCTCCCTGTTTTCCATGGCCTCTTACCCTTCCCTCGGATAATCTGCTCAGAAGAGAGAAACAGTTTAAGAACAGCTGTTCTGGCATTAATTAAAAAGCCCTACAGCCCTTTCCTAATAAAACCACTTTTCTTCTAAAATCTTCTGCCTCAATTTGTTTTAATACCTGTCCCTAATTAAGTCCGGTGAGAGGAATTCACTACTTCAAATGATTTAGAAGCGGATGTTCTCAAGGCACCTGTGTCTGAAGAAACTTATTTTTGAAGTCCCTGAATTAAATTAAGAAGGGACATTTTCAAGCTGATCACTCCCTTTTGATTAGCACAAACGAGCTGCTCTGCCAGTGCAAATCATCACACTTGCTTTACGGGCTAATTTGGAGATAGTTCAGCTGTTAGGGTGCTAAATAGTCACATTAAAGACTACAAACCTGAGAGGACATTGAGACTGAGCCCTTTAAAGAAGAGTTTCAGCATCACATCACCTGAAGATGCCCCTCTCCACAGAAACACGCTGCCCAAGGCTTGTTGACCAACAAAATTCTGGCACAAGCCCCACGTCTCAGCCATGGCAACCGGGCTGCCAGTGCGGCAACGGCAGCTGCTCCGCACGGAACAGCGCTCATAAAAATATCCCAGCTGAAACCCATTAAAGAAAATAAAAATAGAAAACATGCAAGGAAACGAGGCTGCATGTGAAATAGACCCTGGGAAAGATGTTAGGTACATTTATAACTCCAGCCTGCCCCCAATTTTCCTGCACTTCTAACCCAATGCTTCTTCACTACAAGCGATCCAAATGTTATTTTTCTTGTCAGAAAATATCAAGTTTCCTGCTTTTTTTTAACTCTTGCTAATGTGAGCAAAATTGAGAACCAAGTCATATCTGCTGATCTCCTGGCTTTGCCCAGACCCTGTTCACAGCACATTTTTTCCTCCATGCCATCCCTTTATCCCCAGTCCACGCCATCAGCTGCAAAATTATACAACAAGGTGTGAAGGGAGATGCTGACTGCCTCACTCCTCCCAGTGCAGTGTAAATCTGATCAGAAAATGACTTGGAGCCTTTCAGAGGGGCATCTTTAATGATAATTTCATACCTCTTGTCAGAGCCTGCAGAAAGGGTGATCAATCAATGAGGGCTGATGTGCCGGGACAGAGCATAAGCACCTCGAAAGCCACCCCATCTCCAGCTGAGCCTCAGGTGAGCTAAATCTATTCCTGGTGTCAGTCCAGTGAAGCACACAATTACGCAGGAAAGATTTCGGGCTGCGCTGTCTACTTACGTTAGGCCACCACACCAGGAGCTGGAGAGATTGCAGCCAAGAATTTGCTTATGGAAGAATGAAAAACTGCCCTGTTCAATCTCTTCCTTCCCACCTGCTGGGCTTCATTGCTTCAAACCTGAAAAATAAGGCAGAAAAATTTGCTCCAAGAGCTTTGACCCATGAGTTGGTTTTCTCGCGTTGCTAACAGCTGAGTGTTTCAAAAAAACCAAGCTCAGCCTTTGCTATCCAGGATGAATTACCCCCATTACAGCGGGTCTGCGTGGTGGTGGGCTGATTTCTGTTGGATCTGGGCATTTGCCATGCTTTCCTGGAAAAAGCTCTCCGTCATTCTCCTTGCAACATTAATTCTGAACAACAGAGATTGAATGAGATGTAGGTTTGAAAGCCACCCACGAGGCAGCGAGCAATATTTAGCTTTCCTCTCCCCAAGGCTCACCTTTGTTGGCACTGGTTTAAGGATGTTAAAACAGGGTTAAGGGGCTAAATCTGATATTTTACTAATTACAGGAGCCCATTTTCCTTGCTAAATAACTGACTACGTGCGCTTAAGGCCAGAGTTTAGACTGGCTGGTAAAAGGAAGTCCATGAAACTCCACACTGAGATTTCACCACAGATCAAATGGAGTTTGCAGCATCAGTTTGGTTTTCCTTTTATTTGGAGTGGACACTGCATGTTACTGTGAATATCAGTTCCTGAGACAATTCTGATGAGAGTTTACATGAGTGCATTGGGTTTTCTGTGAGGGGTTTTTGGTTGTCTTTGGTAACGGGGGAAGGGCTATGGAGATAGCACTTTAAGAAGCTACCTGAAAAGCTCCCCCTTTTCCTTTGTCATACCCACCTCTGACCAGGGCCAAGCCAATCAGTGCCCCTGCAAATTCACGTATTTAAGAGGCGTGCAGGGCATGCTCTCCCTTTCTCTGGCACCAGCGCTAACCAGTGCGGCCCCAGGTGCGGGTGGCGCAG
>NW_010162012.1:0-755 GCF_000695765.1 Mesitornis unicolor | reverse complement strand
GCATCCCTCATCCCAGTATCCCAGTATCCCAATACCAGAGCATCCCAAATCCCAGTACCACAGCATCCCACATCCCAGTATCCCAGTATCGCAGTACAACAGCATCCCAGTGTTTCAGTATTCCAGCACCACAGCAACCCACATCCCAGCATCCCAGCATCCCAGCATCCCAGTACCAGAGCATTCCAATATTCCAGTAGCCCGGTACCACAGCACCCCACATCCCAGTATCCCAGTACCTCAGCATTCCACATCCCAGTATCCCAGCATCCCAGCATCCCAGGACCAGAGCATCCCAATATTCCAGTATCCTGGTACCACAGCACCCCACATCCCAGCATCCCAGTACCACAGCATCCCAATATTCCAGTGCCAGAGCACCCCAGCATCCCAGTACCACAGCATCCTGGCACCCCACATCCCAGTATCCCAGCCAGGGAGTTGGCCAGTATCCCAGCAAGGGAGGGACCCAGCATCCCAGCATCCCAGTATCCCAGCACCCCAGCATCCCGGTATCCCAGTACCACAACACCCCAGCATCCCGGTATCCCAGTACCACAACATCCCAGCATCCCAGTATCCCAGTACCACAACATCCCAGCATCCCAGTATCCCAGTACCACAACATCCCAGCATCCCAGTATCCCAGTTATGGAGGGGCCAGCATCTCAGTATCCCAGTTACGGAGGCACCCAGCATCCCAGCACCCCAGTTATGACTGGTGCCAGCATCCCAGCATCCCAGTTATGGAGGCA
>NW_010162011.1:1125-20986 GCF_000695765.1 Mesitornis unicolor | reverse complement strand
GTTTAGCTGTGAGGATGCTGTGGGAGACTCTTAACTGTAATGGAGTCCAGGAATTGTCTTTGGAGGAAGAGTCCAGGACTATAATCCAAGTGTTGATAGAAACTTCTCATTTCTCTCTGGGAATGGTGCACAGAAATTTGCCTTGTTGACTGTAAGTAATCCAATGAGATAAAGTATCTGCCTTCCACAGAGAGCTATTTAATTTTTATTAATTTCAATATTAACCTCGTTATATATTATTAAAATTAATATATTGTGGGTTTTTTTAATACAACACTTTAATGACTATTGAAGACTTTTCATAATATTCTATTTGAAGATATTCTAAAACTTTATTGAGAAGTGTTGTGAAGAAGAGTAAGGAAAAAAATCTGCTAAAAGGAGGAAATAATATTTGATGTCTTGAAAATAAATTATCTAAGTGATACAGATTGTGAAAGGCTTCTTTAAACATTATGTCTTCTTGCTTATAACCCATGCTTTTGATGGCTGTGGTAAACTTGCAGTTTTTAATTCTTCATTCCATGGAAAAGAATGTCATTCACCTAAATAAATGTATTCCCAAATTCAGTGTTTACTAAGAAAAAAGTGTGCTTTTCAAAATGCTTTTGCTTTTGTAACTTTGTAGGTTTATAAAAAAATGGACTGTAAAAAAAATTTGCATTTACAGATAGTGAACAGGAGGGGGGTTTTTTCTTGTTTGGTTGTTTGGTTGTTGTTTGTTTTTTTTAAATAGAACTAAAATTAAAAGGAAAAAAGTTCTTCAACACAAATTTGAATCTTTTACCTGGACGGTAAATAAAACACAGTAAGAATGTGAAGACCTCTAAGCTTATTAGCTCAGGTTATTTTGGCGGTTTACTTGTTAAAGTATGCTATGCGAATATCCATCCATATGGTATATACTTGTTACAATAGATTTTTTTTTTTAAATTCACTTTAAATATAACAGTGGAAGCTTTACCTTCATTTTCTTGAGTGTTACTTTCTAAAGGGAAAAAAATCTTGATACTACAGGACAAAGAATGAACAGTGCTTAATATTTTCTTTTCCCTTTTTCACCATATTGTTGTCATCATACACAAGAATGTATTACTATGTAAAAAGGAAAATAAAAATACAAACAGTAAAAGCCAACGTCCTTCTTTTCTGAGTGTCAAGCAGGCTATGAGATGTGGTGATGGGAAAAGTGGTGCCTTGTGAAAAGAAAAACATTCTGAAACTGTGACATTTAAAATCTTCTGAAAGGCAAAAGGGAACATGATTCGTACATGGAATGAAGAATGTATTCATATCCTACTCAAATGTTTCAAAGTCATAATGAACAGCTGTCATTAGTCATATTACTAGTATCCATAGTCCAGATTATATAATAGATATAGGAAAGCCTTACTGTATCAAGCGTATATGACAAAGTTCTGGGCAGGCTACCCAAGTTCTTAGATCCATGATGGCTATGTACTGCTACTTTTCCATGAGGGTCCAGAATGATTTAGCCTAACAGAAAAATACAGCAAGAGACAAGTCTCTTGAATTTTATAAGCACTATTGACAATGAAGCTTGTAAGTCTACAGACATTTCTGTCACTGACATTGCTAACTTAAGCAGTTCTTGCTTTGCTGGTTGCTTATTTATGTCCTTATGTCTTCCTGTCATTGGTAATGATAAATCATATTTCAACCTGGGAAAAAAAATCCTTCCTATATACTGCTTTTTTTTTAAGATTTCTTGTGCAAACTAAGGCATAGGGGAATGTAATTTGTATTATGGCAGTAGGCAGTTTTTTTGTCTGCAAAAAGAAATGAGGTTTCTGCTTCCTTTCCCTTCCCTCTACCCTTAATTAAGTCAATAATGGTTTGGTAGTGGCCTCCTGCAATCATCCTGTTTGGCTGAGAGGTTCTCATGAAAGTAGAATGGGATGAGGGACTGGGATGGGATGTGTGAATGTATGACCTGAAAATATTAATGTACGTTATCAATTATTTTGAAACTTTTTTTTCTCCCAGGATGTTTTTGACATCTTCTGTAGCTCATCACGTCTCACTTTGCAGTGTGCAGACACTCTAAATCAAGGAGGAACAATGGGACTTTCCCCAGGTCTCATCTTTAGAAGCACCTTATGTACAGGTCATAAAGGTGCTGGCATCTGTGATATCCTGCCTGTATATCTGTTCTCATAGATTTCCCAGTGGCCAGTTTCTGATGTAGCCATCCTGACAGCTTTTAGGTGCAAGTAATTTTGAAATGTTTGCTTTCTTTACAATATAAATTTGAATACAAATCCTGCACTGTGTTTCGTCCCATCTCAGAATTACACCCCAAATATAGCATGACTCATTCGACATTATCTTTCTGCACTTGGCTTCTTGGGCACATGGACACATGTGGCAGTATTTCTGAGCCTTGATGATGTGAGATGAAGAAACACTTCAGAAATTGTAGTTTGTTCATTCAATGCAGAATTTCACACAATCATCTATGGAAATATTCATCATGAATGCAGAAGTGGTTGAGATTGGCTATGAAGCCCTAGGAAACAGGTTTTGGCTCATCAAGTCATCGAACCGTAATAAATATCACCACATATGCATCTTCTGCTGATGCAGTGGAGGAGGCAGTGTTCATACTAATTCTGTGGACCTATTTAGATGCACGCAGTATTATATTCCACAAACTTAAAAACAGGATGGCAGATGTGTCTAGAAGTAGTCTTACCACACAGAAATTTCTAGCTGGCTATAATGAAACAGCATAATTTTATTTTTAGTTCAAGGGTTACTTTAAGCATCAAAGCACGTAAAACTGTTGTCAAGACAGTAGATGGAAACCCAGTATTAAACCCTAAATCTACATTTTTCATCTTTAATTTTGTGCAACAGAACATGCTTTAAAGTCCCAAACAGTTTCGGATTTTTTGGCATTATACAAAAATCTGCATTTTGTTCTTTAAGATATTTTTTCTAAGATATGAGTAGTTATAATCATGTATTTTTTAAAGAGTGTACTTCTGTATGCTTGATATCTTTCATGTAGTAACCACTTCTCAGAAAATTCCTGTTTTAAGTGGTTTTTTTATCAAGAAGTTCAACAAGGCCAAGTTGAAGGTCCTGAACCTGGGTCAGGGCAATCCAAAAACAAATACATGTTGGGTGGAGAATGGATTGAGAACCGCCCTGAGGATAAGGTCTTGGGGGTGCTGGTTGATGAGAAGCACAACATGAGCTAGCAACGTGTGCTTGCAGACCAGAAAGCCAACCGTATCCTGGGCTGCATCAAAAGAAGTATGGCCAGAAGGTCAAGGGAGGTGATTCTGCCCCTCTACTCTGCTCTTGTGACACCCCACCTAGAGCACTGTGTCCAGAGGTGGGGTCCCAGCATAGGAAGGTCATGGACCTGTTGAAGCAAATCCAGAGGAAGGTGATGAAGATGATCGGAGGGCTGGAGCTCCTCTCCAATGAAGACAGGCTGAGAGAGTTGGGACTGTTCAGTCTGGAGAAAAGAAGGCTCCAAGGAGACCTTATTGTAGTCTTCCAGTACCTGAAGGGAGCCTACAAGAATGTTGAGGAGTGTCCTGGTTTGAGCTAAATAGAACTAATTTTCTATTTAGTGATCTTACTTTTCAGCTCAGTCTCTTCTAAGTGGCTGAACTTGCTGAAACTAGCAGCATGTTTTTCCAGTATGTGCTGCTAGAAGATAAGCTTAAGGCCAATTGTCTCACCATGGGTGCCGTGTCTGCACCTATGGGGGGAAAGCGGACCCAAAACTGACCAACTAGGTACTCCATCCCACATACGTCATACTCGGTATAAAGCTGAGGGATCACGAGGGTCTTGGCCCTTCTTCCACCTTGAGGCCCTTCCATCTCAGACCCATCCATCTTGATGGCATCGATCTTACCATGGCCAAAGTTCAAGCAGAACCCTGCTAGTTCGTCTGCCTGTGATCCTGATTTGTCTGTTCCTGCATCCTGCTCAACCTTCTGCTGAGTTCGGTCTGGGACTTTTCCAGTGCCCTGCTCTGGTGACATATATGTCACTGGTGGGGAAGAGTGGGGGAAGGATTTTTATATTGGTTTTGAATATATTTGTACATATTTGTATATACTTCATTATTTTCCTATTTACATTATTTTTCTGTAGTATTAGTATTATTGTTTTATTAAACCTGTTAGTTTTATTTTCCAACCATAAAGTCTCTCTCCCTTATTCTTTTTTCTCTTCCCTTCTGGGGA
The DNA here is from genome assembly GCF_000695765.1 of Mesitornis unicolor. Classification (NCBI taxonomy): domain Eukaryota; kingdom Metazoa; phylum Chordata; class Aves; order Mesitornithiformes; family Mesitornithidae; genus Mesitornis; species Mesitornis unicolor. Next base: position 16,754 of record NW_010162011.1, on the reverse strand, counting down.
GGGGAGAGGGGTTAATAGACAGCGTCTGTCCAGGATTTAGTGGCCGGCTCAGCCTTAAACCACAACAAGGAGGGACTTTTTACAAAGGCATATAGTGACAGGGTAAGGGATAATGACTTTACACTGGAAGATTTAGTTTAGATGTAAGGAAGACATTTTTTACTGTGAAGGTGGTGAGATACTGGAACAGGTTTCCCAGGGAAGTTGTGGATGTCCCTTCCCTGGGAGTGTTCAAGGCCAGTTTGGACAGGGCTTTGAGCAACCTGATCTAGTGGGAGGTGTCCCTGTCCATGGCAGCGGGGTTGGACTAGATGGTCTTTAAGGTCCCTTCCAACCCAACCAATTCTGTGATTCTATGATTCTGTGATCCTATGATTTTGACATCACAGTGAAGACTTGCTGAAGTGAGTGAGTTAAGAATTCATTTTTACTACTTATTCAGGTGAATGCAGTTAAGACAACAGCTCATTAATATAGATCATAAAACAGAAAGAACACTGTCCAAATCATTATCATTCCCTGACGAGAAAAAAAAATGCATGGCTGGAAAAATTAAGTTTATTGAAGCACCAAAAAATTTACAGGGCTCTGCATGAGGAGCCTTATGTTTTTTCCAACAGTAGTAGAATTTTATCCTTTAAATCAGCTTTGCAAGATTTCTTTTTCACAGAAGTCTTTCTTCAATCCACATATAAAGATGCAAGACTGAGACTCTGTATTTATAAAATGGACTTATCTTTTTTGAATGGGAGGGACAAATCACTACTTAATATTCCAGAGGCGCTTCTAAGAAGATCTAAAGTGCTACATGCCATTATAACTTAAAGTTCTTCACACAGAAAAGTGTTCTGTTGGAAAGGATAGCAGTGAGATGAGGGTGTCAGTTGAAGTCAGCAAGACGACTCAGAAGACTAAAGTGTCTTGGATACCTTGATAAATTAAGTCCATAGCATTTTTTAAATTATAACCAACTATAGCAATTTCCTTTAGGTACAACTACACAGTGATATCAGTTTTGCAATCTGTTACATTGTGATATTCTCTTGGTTGCCAAGCAGCCAAGAATGGTGTAAAAATAAAAGCTTCAGACAAAAAAAAAATAGCTAACCTTAAAAAAAAATTTTCACAAAATCTGGAAGAGCTAAAATAAGTATCAGAAGAGGCATACTACCATATGTCTCACATCAACTTCACCTCCCACTTTATCTAGTACTAAGTAGAGTGAAACTTTAAATCTATTTAGATTTGTGAAATAATATTTAGGTGCTCAGGAAGGCTTAATTTTTATTCCTTTCAAGGTAAGAAACATATGAGTTATAGAAGGAAAGAGAAACGTTTTCTTTTGCCTTGAATATGTTGGCAATCCAACATTAGACCTTCTCATGTTTTTCCATTTCTTTCTTCAAAATTTAGTATCTGCAATATACTTGACTGTTCCTAATTTCTTTCCGTTCTCCTAGGTTGTCTCATTTTTGCTGTTATAAACAATATATATTCTGGAACAAAAATAATTCTTGTCCTTATTTTGAGACTTAAAAAAAGTAAAATTCTTTAGATCTTGTCTTCAGTGTCTACTCAAGGAGTTAGTTAATTTAGTACTCCCTTTTAAAAATCCCAATTTCAATAAAAAGTAGTAGAGGTAAAGTATATTGTCACAGCTTCCAATTATAATAATAGATTGTTTTAGAGTACTAAATATTGCAACTGCTCTTGTTGAGTCTACCTTATTTGGAGCAGAAATAACATTACATAAATGATATAATGATATGATTCAGTGTTAAGCTTGTTGGAACAAAGAAAAAAGAATTAAGTTTCTGACAGGAAAACTGATATAAGTGCTGTAATATAGTAAAAGCAAGTAATAAGTGGTAAGACATAACCTAGCAGGTTTTTGTTCATTTGGTGTTCATTTGCTGTGAATTGATTATATTTATCACAGAAAGACGTATGTGTCATGATATACCAAATAAAGAAGATCTTCAAACATTAGATGGTGTTACTAGATACTTCACAGTCACAGAATAATTTTTTCTAACAGCTGTACTCTGAACTGACAAACCAAAGCAAGTCAGTAGGATACCTAATAGGTACCAAACACAGTTGAGGTAGGCAAGAGCTCTCTTTCAATTAGCTTTATTACACCAGAATTTTCTACCTTCTCAGCTGTCAGAATATGTCTATGAATATGGATAATACTAACCCAGTTCAAGTATGAACATGTTACGACTAAAAGTAGAATTGGATCATTTTAACAGAAGTGAAATAAGAATGTCTATGTTAGAAAGCTGAGAGGGTAGAAGGTAACTTTCAGCCAGAAGGCACTGAGAAGAACAAGCTCTTCGCCTGGCACAGTTAAACTTGGAAAAAAACATGACTGCATTTGTAATAAAAGAAGAAATCTGTTGAACTGAGATTTCCCTAGTCCTAGATGACAGTATTAACCAAAAATCCAAACTACTTCATTTTGTACACTATATTAAAACTTGTTAATATATACCCAGGTATAAAAACACTGACATCTTTCTGAACAATGAATAATTTTAAAGCAATTTGTTCCTCTGGAATTTATTCCCTAGATTAGTGCTAAATAAATTAGATGCTATGGTTGAGGTTCATTCTTTCTGCTGTTTTCTCTACTGCTTTTTCTGATAGTGCTTTCAGTTAAAAAATACTTTTGCAGTCACAGTCTGAGATGAGAAGCTGTTTCCTATTAACACAGAAACATTTACTTTTAAATTTCTTTTCCACAACTAAAGCATCCACTGTACTTCATGCCAAAATAAATTAAAGTTACAGAGTCAAATATTTAAATGATATTTTTGTGCAATTAGAAATGCATTGAGCATTTCAAAACAATAACAATTCCAAGCCATCTATATCCTGTGCCAACATCACTCAAAATCAATCTGCTTTTATAAAATCAGGTTGCAAAATACTATTTCCAAGAATAAAAAGCATTTACTTTTAAGAAGACAGTAAGATTTGTTTTTTGATGTTTACTGCTGAAATCTGTAGTAGCTAATAAGTCACATCTCTTTGCTTCAGTCATCTTGCCTTGATGAATGCAACACCACATGACATATACCATTAGATAAAGTCAGCTAAAAAAATTGAATGCATGTATTTTATGGAAAACTTGAAGCTTGAAATGAGAAAGGTTCTTTGAATATCTGTGCTTCAAAACAAATACATTGTGTTCAGGAATTTAGAGAGTTCCCTGGCAATGTAAAATGAAGGAATGGATATTCTTCACCCTGGTATTGGAACTGTATGGTTTTGGTTGGTTGGTTGGTTGTGGCTTAGGTTTTGTTTGTTGCATTCCCCCCCCCCAACTCCGCTTCCCCTAAAAGTCATGTAGTTGGTATTCCACAGATCCAGAGAAGTGTAGAATCAATAAAAATCTTCTCTGTAGGCAACAGGAATGTCACCTCTTAAACAGTATAAATGTATATTGCCAAAATCTGAAAACATCTTTAAATGCCTGTTCTTTCTCTTTTGATTTCACCCAACAGAAGGAAGATTAAGAAGATATAGACATTGCCAGTAAGTAGAATACTAACTGTAGAGACTTTAAATTTAAAGCATAGCATAATCTTAGACCATTAAGGATCCCTGCAACAGGAAGTCAGAATAAACTTGACCTACCAGGAGCCAAAGCTGTTTAGCAAATAAAGGATGCTATAGGTTGTGACCACAGGACTGTTGTGAGAATATTTTATTTCCTGGCAAGGTAGTTCTGTATTAAATCTGAGATAATATTTCTTACATATAATTTTGATTAACTTATTTAGAAAACTTATGCATACATAGTCTGTATAGGTTCTTCTAGATAGTTTGTAGACTGATGTGGCAAATAACAATTACATTCCCCCCCCCCCAAACTAGCTCATATCATATTTTGAATTTTTCATTTCAAGTAGTCCATTCTCAAACATCGCTTTTAATTTTATTTTACTTTTGATTTTCCTGATCGTATTAGCTGAGCTTCTTTTTATTTATTTGTGAGTCCATCATGGCATGAAAGGCTTAAAGCCTTAAAAACTTGAGCATGTGCTCAGATTCTGGGTATGAAACAGCTAGATCAGTCATGAGAAGAGAGTCGTGTTTGGTCACATACTTTATACCCGAAAGCTTTACAAAGGTGCATATGTTTTTCTGAGCTACAAGAAAACAAAAAAAGAATGACAAGTGATATCTTATTCACAAAGAAATACTCTTTTATTATTTAAGTTTTTCTTATATTTCTGTTAGTGAAAATGAAATCTCACTATGGCTTTCTTACACATTCTGCTCATCAATTAAAAAAACTTTTGGTTTTATTAGTTCGGTACCTCTTTTAAAGAAAATATACCAGGAACTATAGATAAAATATTCCTCTTTATTTTCATAAATCAAAAGAGAGAAACAGGCTAACAATTACTTGCTAGGTGATGCAGCATACATTTCTGTATAAAACAGTGCAGTTATGTTAATTTGGTATGTAAAAGGCCTAACTGCTGCACCACAGTCCTTGAGGTGTTTTAAGTAAGTAATTTTGTATAAAAATACTAGGGTTTAGAAGTAAAAAAAAACCAAACAACAAAACAAAACAAAAAAAAATTAAGACAGGGAAAGCTGCAATAATGAAGTAATAGTTCATATTAAGAGATCCTTATCATCTAATGACAAGATCTGTTAGACAAATTCCTCTACAAAATTGTGGTTTTTCTTTTTCTAAAAAGAAAAATACATCTTCAGAATAGTTTTCTTATTCATCCAGTCTTTTTCCATGTTTGTGTCAGAGTCATCATAATCTGAAAGGAAATAACTCGTCTCAAGTAAATATAGAAAAAATATATTTCTTTACAGAAAAATGTATTTCTTTGCAGTCAAGTACAATAATGTATATCTCCTACAAAAACCTTTATTGTCATATAACATATTCAATATTTTTATAGTTTCAGACCAGTACGGGGGACAATACAGCTATATGACCACATAATTGCCAATACATTTTAGCATGTGAATGTTGTCTCAGTCTGCTCAAGGGGCTCAAAGGGCTTAGAAAACTCAAGGTGACCAGATATTTTTAATTCATTTTTTATTCTAAAACAGGAAATTGTGTCATATTCTGAATTATTTCCATTACCAATAGTATTTGCAGGATATGATATTAAACATTGTCAGTATGTGTGAATAGCAAAATTTAATTTTTTAAAAAAGTAAAGAAATAAAAGCTATACTCAGAAACTGCTAAAAGTACTCTGAATGAACAAAGTTTTGTTTTTTGCAGAATGTTATTGAATAATCATATTAAACAGCAGCTTGAAGCTACAGTTATTCCAAATTATGTTTTGCAAAGATATATACAAGCATAAGAAAAAAGCACAGAGATCCTTAAAAAATGAATGCCTATTTAACACTGTTTTTCTACCTCACAGAGTTGTGTGAGTTTTTTTAACTGTTAACTTCTAGCAAATTTCATCTGCATTAGAGTGCTGATTTAAGAAAATATCTGTAAAATGACAGGACAGCATAAAGGACATAGGAAACTTTTAATCAAAGTTAAAACTGAAGAACAAAAGCCATAAATTGTGAATGGTACAAAACTGCTTTTGTAAAAGCTTGAATATGAGTTTCGTTCCCTTGAAAATTACCAAACTCTCAAAAAAAGGAACTGAAGATGTGTTGTACTGCTGTTATCACCAGCTGCACAGTTTATTGTTTGTCATGGAAGTTAGGACTTTAACAGTGAAGTGGCAGTGATTGTATCTTGCTGTCTTGGAGTATCAAGATTTTATTATAGCAAGGGATCAGACCTCATCCCACTTTGTGTGAACACCAGGAAACTAAAAATAGCTTATCCAAGGACAGCTCATCCTGAAATTGTGATTCAAAAGCTGAAAGAGGATAACTTGAGTTGCTTTAAGGAACTAAAATTCATGTTTGTGTATTTATGTATATACAGGTCTCCAATTGCATCAAATATTCTGCAGAGATTAGTTTCCTGAACTCTGTTTAAATGCTCTGCTACAGCCTCAGTGGCTACCTTAATCTTTAGGATGCTATGATGATTGTCTTCATTTACTAGTTTTGCTTGAGATTATAAACTATTTTAACTGAACACCTGAACCACTGCTTGAACTTGAAATTATTGGCAATGAATGGAAAAAACTCAAACCCAAACCAGAGTCAAATGTTTAGTATGAAACATTTTAGATTTTTTTCATTACAATGTATCTATTTTTTATCTCTTTGACAAGTCTGTTAATTAATTTTATCTCAAAATAAAAGATAAAATTATTAAAAATTACAAAGTACATTACATTTTTACTACTGAGAGTAGAAATTTCTGCGAATGTGCAAGTGCTTTTGGCCCATTCCAATATATATGATTAAGAAAATACATTATTTAAAAAAAAAAAAAGGTATCTCTTCATTTCTACTGAGGAAATGCTTGGAATTTTTTGATCCTTCAAATCTAGAATCATGGAATCATAGAATACCGGTTTGGAAAGGACCACAAGGATCATCTAGTCCAACCTCTCAAGGTAAAAGTATAGTTTAAATGAGATAAGTCAGCACCCTGTCAAGCCGACTCTTGAAACTGACCAATGTAGGGGATTTTACCACTTCCTCTGAGAGATTATTCCAATGTCTGATTGATCTCATGGTAAAAAAATTTCTTCTGGAGTTCAATCGGAATCTCTCCAGAAGCAACTTCTGTCCACTACCCCTTGTCTTTTCCGTGTGACTCTTTATGAAAAGGGAGTCTTCATCTTCTTGGTAGCCACCTATTATGTACTGGTGCATGGTTAATAAGGCATGCAATAAGGTCCCCTCTAAGCCTTCACTTCCCAAGGCTGAACAGGACTGAAAGCTCTCAGCCTTTCTTCATACAGCAGGTCTTCCAGTCCTCTGATCATCCTCATGACCTTTCTCTGGAGCCTTTTCAACCTGTCCACATATTTTTTGTATAGCAAGGACCAAAATTGGACACAGTACTCAGTGTGTGGTCTGACCAGTGCCGAGTAGAGAGGAATAATGACTTCTTGATCTCTGCTGGTGATGCCCTTTTTAATGCACCCCAACATCCTGTTGGCTTTCTTTACAGCTGCAGCACACTGTTCGCTAATGTTGAGCTTTTCATCCAACAAAACCCCCAGGTCCCTTTCCACAGGGCTGCTCTCTAGCCAGGTGGAACCCAGTCTCAGCTGCATTCTTGGGTTATGTATTCCCAGATGCAAAACCTTACATTTTTCCCTGTTGAACTTCATACAGTTCCTGCTAGTCTGCTTGTCCAGTCTGTCCAGGTCTTCCTGGAGGGTAGCTCTCCCTTCTGGAGTGACAACTACCCCACTCATTTTGGTGTCATCAGCAAACTTCATCAGGGAGCTCCTGATCCCAACATCCAGATCACTAATGAAGATATTAAATAGCGTCGGGCCCAATATTGATCCCTGAGGGACTCCACTTGCGACTGGTTGCCAGTTAGAGAATGAACCATTTACTACCACCCTCTGGGTACGGCCCATCAGCCAGTTGCCCATTCACTGCACAGCTCACTTATCTACATTGTAGTTTGTCAGTTTTTCAAATCTAGATGCTTTGGAATTTGAATTTTTCAAATCTAGATGCTTTGGAATCACATAACCCAGAAAAGATGCATGTTGATCTCCAAGGAAGGACACATCCAACACTCCAGACAACAATCTTGTATATGGTCTGACACTGTGTTTCTGTTGATCTCTGCAGTGCAAAATTTCTCTCTGTCTCAGACATCTGAAACAGATACCCACTCTTAGCCTTTAGCTATATGAGAAATACACTGTGAAATTCGGGTATTAGTTAATATACCTTAATTGTTAATGTACTTAATGTCTGTTGTGTGTTTCAGTAACAAATGCTTTGTTCTGTCAAAAATCAACATTTTTCATTTGTTATTGTTCCCTTTCTAGACTATTTACTTGATGCTGCCTATTCTGAAATTGTAGGGAGGGGAAGAGTCAAATTCTAGATCATTTGATATCTAGGTATTCTCTTTCAGACTTATCTTTTTTCCCTCATACAGTATTTGCTAAATATTATGCTAAATAGAGAAGCAAACATGGTCACTTTGTTTTAGCCATTACTGGTTCTTAGCTTTTATCTGCAAGGCTATTGAGGCACTAGCCTATGCAAGTTCCTCAGAAAGGAAAGCAGGGTCAATCTCTACCATGAGAAACTGGTCAAGCACGTTACTCAACCAAATGTGTAGACATGAAAAAAAAAATACATGTTCTTCAGAAAAAAAAACCAACACAAACATGAAATAACCTGTCAAGTAACATGAAGTCAGATAAAACAGTCTTTATTGTCAGTGTTCAACATGTGTGATTCTGCTCAAACCACAAATAACCTAGAAAGCAAATTATAACAGGTAAGTGGCTTGAGTGAAATAAAGAGGTAAACCCTATTGTTTTGTAAAGAGCTCTTCAGTGAACTGAAGAGGAAGGGATTGGCTGGTTTGTTTTTTTTTTTCTGTTGGTTTTTTTTGCTTTGTGGTTTACTTGGAGTTTGTAGGTTTTTTTCCCTATAAAGTATCCTGAATGACATATTCTGAAAGACTTTGGGACTAGAAAAGGTTTTGGTTATTCTATTGACTTCTCAGATCTTCTTGTGCTCAAGATACAGATTTAAAAGTTTCAGAATTCCTAGTGTTAGATGAAAGAAATTTGATTTAACTTGAAGGCTTCTCTTTTGCTTGGATTATTGAGAACTGAACATTCCCTCAGAACTTTGTTCAAGGCTGAAAGAAAACCAGTGTTGCTCACATTTAGCCAAATCCCTCTGCACCTTCCCGAGACCTAGCAGCCATACCAAGAATGGCCAGTCCCTCCAATATCCAGCTCTGTAGCCCTCTTCTGACTATGACTTGTCCTCCAGCATCACAGCTAGAGGAAGATTTGCATTATTTCCAGGAGCATTGGACAGGTCTCTCTGATCTGTTTGGTCCTTTTCTGTAAAGTCTCACATGGAATGGATGTAAAAATTAAAAAAAAAAAAAAAAAAAAAAAGAAGACAGAGAGAAGCAGCCTTTTAATTAAATCAGATAACATTGAATTTTGGGAAAAAAAAAAGAGAAAAAATTGGTAATACGTTTTAAAATAAATAGCCATTGTTAAAAAATGAAATAGCCTTGTGATGAAAAAGACATGCTTGACTGGAAAAAAAGAAATTCACATTTCATTAGCATATTATGTTCTTATTCAAATACAATTTTGAACTAAAGAAAAAATCTTGTATTGATTCAGTTTCATAAAATTTCATTATCCACTGTCTAAACTCGCAATATAAATTGAGCATTAAAATCTGATTTTTTATTGATTTGATTAGAATTTGTGCTAAGAAAATACTACATTTACACAAATACTTAATGTCTGTAAAAAAATTAAGAAACCTCTTCAAATTCTGTGTTTGTAGGACATATCTCTACTCTGTAATCTGAGGAAGACTACTTTCCTGATAGCAATTCATTTTTAGCATAGAGAAAGAATGGAAAAATGCTCGGCCACTGTTGTGAAAATCTTCTATCACAGCTGAGAAACAGCTAGGGCACCATTCTCTAAACAGTATACTACTGTTTTAGCATTTCACAGGTTTTTTTGTAAATACCACTGAACATTTTATATTGAGGAAGGAAACACAACATACAAATAATAATGAAATATGTATATTTGAAATGTGAATTTAGGATAAAATTATTTATTAAAACTACAAAAAACATGATGTAAAGTTCACTTCCTTAATTCTACATTCATTGGTAGATGATTTATTTTTACACATTACAATGAATCAAGTATACTTGAGCTATTTATTTATTCTGATGCTCATATTCAGTTCACACATAATCATGTCTAAATGCAAATCAGCAATAGCATTTTTACCTTGAAAATTATCTTAAGAAAATTATTCAATATGACAAAAATATTCATTATTTGAACTTACTGTGTTCTTATATTTTATATATCCTTTAAAACCTAGCATTACATTGCAGCATTATTTTAAATACATAACTTTGCACTTTGGTATTCAAGAAGGCATTCGAAAAGCAAATGCATAACTGTAATACAATCTGGTCTGATTACACCACCATTTGATAAGATTCATGTTATTATCTGTGGCCTGGCAGCTTTATTCAGGCATTCACATTCACCTAAATGATAGATCACAGATGATAAAAATGTGGCATGCACAAAGCTGAAGAGAACGTCCATTCCAGACAGCTCTTCATTCTGAAAGACTAGGAGTTGAACAATGTTCTAACAGGGTCCTAGAGAGACAATATAATCTGAACAGTGACTATGTGAAAAATCAAACACTTATTCAGCTTTTGCTGCTCTTTAAATATACTTACCATGCTTTCTGCTTGTTTTACTGTCGGCACAAAGTTGTCTCTAGATTGTATTGCATCTTGTGCAGTCTCGAGAGGTTTGTTTACAAAGTTATAGTTAGACACACTTATAAAATCTGACTAAAGCAAGAGGGTCATACAAGGGTCCGAGTAGACAATTTGAAGGTAAGTTTATCATATGTGTATAAATGAGGCCAGAAGCTGTTCTGCTGATTCTTATTATCCTGACAATGATTCGTTTAAGGAAAATCTTTGTTTTATTTTCAGATTTTAAGGTTGAATTTTCAGAGTGAGCAGAAGAAAAGCACACTCCCTATCAAATGACAGTGAACCTAAAATATTGTCTTGAATGTTGATCTAACCTTAATAAGTTGATGTAACCTTTTCCTCAGGAGGTGCAGTGTATTCCAAGAAATCATAGTGAAATTTGACTGCTTCTTAGGTTCATAAATGAGAATGCAGAATATGTAATTTTCAATTTTCATTAACAGTTTCAGAGCATTAGCTTTAATGAGTTTTGAACAAACAGTGAATACTTGTTGCTTTTTTGAGATGGGGTCTTCATATTTCTGCTCCTGAGTTTTCCACTTTACTTAAGGTGACAAAAGATTCATAGCTAACATAATCTATAGAGCTGGCTTTCAAAGCAGCTATGCAGCCACCTAAAAATCATTTACTGTTCCTCTTTACATACTCCTTATTAAAACATGTTATGAGACAAAACCATTAAAGACCTAATGTTCCTCCCTATTCACATATCTGTTCACAGTCATAGAAGAAAGTTAGGTTGATTTGATATAATTTGCTCCTGACAAACCCAAAGCATCTGTTATTCATCTTCTCATCTCTTAGGTGCTCACAGAAAGTTTGGTTGTTTCTATGGTTTTGAAAAAGCTACATTACTGAACAATAATTACCTGTTCTCTTCTCCTACATTTTTAAGGTATGACCTAAGTATGCTTTTCTGTAATATTGTGGAATCCTATTGTCTTTCATATAGTTTGAAAAGGCTGTGTCGATATCAAAAAATAGACAATGTCCTACATTATCAATATCAGGGAATGCAGTGTAATAGAAGTTGAATCTGATGAACGAACACAATATACACGTTACAAGTCTTGGCAGGATTTGGACTGTCTTCTTGGCCTGTAATCTGAATGCCCAGGAGGACATCAGGTGCACTAGTGCAGTATACATTTCAGTTTACTTCTGTTTGAAAGGAATTTATTTAATCTGCTGTAAGATCATTAGACTGTCTCAGCCAAAATGCAGTTAATGGATGATTGGGAAATTCAGTTCAAAAGCACATTCTCAATCTGAATTACACTACTAATGTAGATGGAACCACACTCTAAATATCCTCTTTATCCTGAGCCATTTATTATTTGAAGTTGTCTGCTTCCCTTAATGTAATATATCTTTTCCAGTTAAAGTTGTGTTGAGAATTTAAATAAATAAAATTTTTGTTCATTCGGTATGTTCCAAAAACTTAATATATGACATTCCTTGCATGTAGTTACACTTACATGCAGCAAAAGGTAGAAGAGCAACATAAGGAAGCAGATAAGTATTGCATAATTTAGATGCCTATATAATTAATAGGAAACAAAAGGGAAAAATAAGTTGTTAACGGACATTCGTGCCCTAATCTAAATATGCCAAATATACCTCCCAGCATTTTGGTTGCTCATTGTAGTTTTGTGATTACATTCTTTGTCACTGGGATCATCCCAGAATTTAACCCTAGCACATACACAGCTGCCAAGCTTCTTTGGCATCACTGATGTGTTGTGTATCTCTCTCAAAGACAAGTAACTCATGAAGTTCATGTTGCTCCTGCTGTGCAGTTTCATTTTCTGCCCTGCTAGTCACTGATCCCAGAACAGCTTCAGAAATCATTAGATTTACAAAGTGATGCAAAGACTACTTTCTTCAGTGGAAAAGTTTGATTGTCATAATAACACTTAACGATATCTATTTCTCTGTGTTTTGTTAACAGAACCAGAACAAATGGTGCCAATCAAACTCTCTTTCTTAGAAAACACCCTCAACTAAACAGAGCAGTACAGAATAGAATATGTTCTACTTTTACAATCAAGTATCTATTATGAGTCAATCCAGAAGTAGCAAGTGTAGCTTAGGGATTAATCACTCCTTATTAACCAAAGTTATTTTTAAAATCCAAGACCAGCACAGTAAGTGGATTTTATTTGGCAATTTTTCCTTGCTGAACAAAAGAATGGACACAGGGTATACAATAGCTTCTTAGCAAAAACATCCCTACGGAACATTTTATTCTAGTATTACAACTGCAGTTTTAATTTCATTGCAAATGCAATGTGATCTAGAATTAAAATGGATTTGGTGAAACTACAACTCTAAACAAGATACAAATCCATGTTTTAGAGATTTTAAATATTTGTGAAAAATCCCCAGTATTTTTAAGTAAAAAGCCTTTTAACTATCTATGCATCTTTCAGTCTCCATCGTCCTGCTATGAAACAATTTCTAAACACACTGAACATCTAAATACTTGAAAAAGCATTCTGCACCATGAGACTACTGTCCTTCAAGAGATAGAATAGAAGCGGAATCAAGAATACATTAAAATAGAATACTATAAATATAATACTATAAAACAGAAAACAAACATATTCCTTCTGTTATTATTTTTCTATCAAACTATAAAAACATGCTACATATGTGGTATGTATGCCTGTGATGCTGGATGCATGTGCAGTCATTTTGAAAGTTGCCTCTGAAGAAAAAAAATAATTGTTCTTTGAAGACTTCCAAAGTTTTGCTGCGATACTTGAACAGCTTGTTAAGGTAACTTTTTAACTCTAGGAGTTATCTAAATCCAGGTAGTACACTTCTAAATTCTTAAAGGTAAACACAGAAAGCAAAGAAAAACTGTTCAACAGCTCCTACTTTCTGTACTAGATGCTTCTTAAGAAACTGGAGAAAGATCATTAAGAGAATCAACACTACCTGTAGACCAATCATGAGAATACAACTCTATTTGTTAGGTTATATATGAGAAATGCATTTTGGACATTCATATGTAAATTCGAGGTACAAGTCAGAGTGTTTCCTTAAGGTACAGGCAGTTGTTTTGCTTGCAGCTGCTCAGCGTTCAAAATCTCTGAATCATGACGTTGGCAGTGAAGTGGATAATCTATGTTGTACACCACTGTTTGCCTTAAAGCTAATCTATTTTCTTAGAAATGTTACCTTTTTGTGGGTAGACTTTTTTCAGGATGTTTGAAAAAATCAAATATCTTCAATACTTAAATGGATTTGTATTTCCTTCCACCAAAGCAGAGATAATTAGGTATTTCCAAATATGGAAAAAAACTTCTAATTACTGATGCTTATTAACATTCTATGTCTTGACGTATATTCCTATTCTACTATCCATTCAGTTAATGCCATTTTTACAGCTATTAAAGTGTCAGAATAAATGTCAGTATTTTCAAAACTCCTACCATAGCACAAAGAGTGGTAAGCCCACAAAAATATGCGTAGTTAGAAATTATTTAAAGGTTTCCTGTAGATAATGTTTTCATTTACATTGAGTTTTCCTCATACTCTTTTTTATAAGACACATTTGAAAAACTCACATAAGGATTACCAGCCTTCATCAATTTAAATTCTGAGTAATTGTTTTGGGTTTTCTGTAAAGGGTTTTTGGGGGTTTTTTTTGGAAGTGGGGGTGGGCTATGGAGATAACCCTGTAAGAATCTGCTAGAAGCTCCCCTGGCTCAAATTTCAGGCCCACTTGTGACCTAGGCTAAACCAACCAGTGGCTCTGCAAATTCATGTATTTAAAAGGGGTGCAAGCATGCAGCCTACTTTCTCTTGCCCCATCCCTGACCAGCATAGTCCCAGTGCAGCTGGTGCAGCCCTGGCCCAGCCCCAAATTAAGCTCCAGCCCAAGAGAGAGAGTTGGGACCTCTTCAAGAACCAGAAGAAACATGTAGTAGAGAAAGGAGTGGAATTTGAGGAGAACAACTGTGCAGACACTAAGGTCAGTGAAGAAAGAAAGAGGGTAAGGGAAGAGGAAGAGGTGGGTAGAGCCAAGGTTCCCCTGCAACCTGTGATGAGACAGCAGGTTGATCTGTCTGCAAGCCTGTGGAGGTTCAACAACTGTGACTCCATAGACAGTGTATGCTGAAGGACTGACTGCACCATGCAGAAGGGAAGCCCACACCAGAGAAGTCTGAGGAAAAAGCTGCAGCCATGAGCAGACCTAGAGAGGAGTATTTTAGAAGACTTTTTTCCTGTGGGAGGGTTGTCACGTGGAAATAGAGGAATAGTTGGAGGAGTCCTTCCCTACCCTCCGAAGAGGAAGGAGTGGCAGAGACTGCATAAGATGAACTGACTGCACCCCCCGTTGCCATCCCACTGTGCTGCTGTTGGGGCAGGAAAAGGAACTGGGAACAATACTAAGCAGGGAAGAAGGGAGAGGCAGGGGAGAGGACTTTAAGATCTGGTTGTATCTCTTACGATTTTTATCTAATCTTACTGGTAACAAGTTAATTTTTTTATTTATTTATTTTCTCCCCGAGATGAGTCTGTCTTTTGCCTATGACCATAAGTTGTGAGTGAAAAAACTGTCTCAGCCCACAAAATGGCATCATGGTGCTCAGTTGCCTGCTGGGCTTCAACCATGACAGTAATCTTTAAAATTCTGCAGTATTAGTAATGGATTTAAATTGATAATAGATAAAAACATGAAAGCCATATCTGCTACCACAAAATATGTCTTGGGCTGCTATAGTCAAAGAGGATGTACCCTAGTAACAAACGTGAAAAGTTTAATTGCCCTTTAGCTACATATCAGCTGGTGGGTTATGAAGAATTTAACTCTGTGAATAGTTGTTGTGAAAACAGGGGGAATAAAGCCGGTCTTGTGAGGCCGGCACCAAATATGCGACAGACGCAAATTGGAAAACAAACAGTAATCGTTTATTTACAGCAACATTTACAGGTTCTTTTGGATTGCCTGTGATAAATTAAAAAGCTACAGGTACAGTAAAGACTTTATATCTAATATAATACCAACAACAAAGCAATATGGAATGCACACGCACCAACAAAAACCACAAGTTGCCCACATTGAGCCTGGCCTCCTGGCAAATAGATAAATGTTATGGTTTAAGGACTACCAGCCTGAAAAGGAAGGACAGGTGGTGTCTGTAGGACCCTGGAGAGTCAGAGAACAGTACTGTTCCCTCCCCTTTCCAGCCACAGT
>NW_010162011.1:0-363 GCF_000695765.1 Mesitornis unicolor | reverse complement strand
GAAACAGCCATTATAACTATTATGACTATGTGTTGTGCTCTATCATTGTAATTCAAATGGCCTAGTTGTAAGACTGTGGCGTGTTCAGGTCTGTTTGCATGAGAATAATATAGTTTTAAAAGCCGCCCTGGCGGCCCTGGCCCCAGCCTCGACTCCCGTCATGGCTCCCTGCCCCGGCGCCGGCCCTGGTCCCAGAGCCGGATCCGGCCATGGCACCAGTCCCGGTCCCGGCCACGGCCCCAAACCAGGCCCCAGCTCTGGCGCCAGTACTGGCCACAGTGCCGGTCCTGGCCCCGGCCCCAACACTGGTCCCATCCCCAGTCCTGGTTCTGGTTAGAGCTCTGGCCCGGCTCGGGCTCCGGC
>NW_010162010.1:76476-85880 GCF_000695765.1 Mesitornis unicolor | reverse complement strand
TTCTGTGATTCTGTGATTCTGTGAATGCCACTTGCCTCTAGTTCTAGGATCTGTCCCTTATACAGTTTTGTGCAATGGTCAAACACCAAGTAATTATGCAATTGTATAATCAAATCTTTTCCTTCCTAAACCTTTCTCACCCCTGTAGAAATAAATATGTTAACCTACTGCTACCAATGTATGAGATGTGCAAGCTGGTACATGTGGTTGCTGAGGAGCCTGTGGAAATAAGTTGCCTCAACAACAAAAAATAAAGAGAGCTCAGGTTTATCTCTTTTTCTGTAAAATTAACTGTTTTTTTCTTGCATGACATAACTTCTTAGTGTGCTGACTGCCTACTAACTGAATTATTTAATTGGAGATATTACTTCTTAACAGCTCATTTTATTATTTAGCTATTCAACGGAGGTAGCTTGTTTGATTGTGAAGCTAATGACAGTGATATTGGCAGCATGAGATACTTAATGCCAACTAAATTTTGGCATTATCTCTGGCTGAGATAAGGTTCATAGATCACCATCCATTTTAATTTGTGTATCTATCTGCTGTATTTGTTATCATTCAAAAGTCTCAAATTAAAAAAGCATTTTTAAATACATGACTACAGATATTGCTATAGCTCATTTTTTTTCTGTATTAGTCTGATCTAACTCAAACACTACATAGATGCTTTTGGATAAACTGCGTTTTTTTTGCAGTTTAAGTGCACAGTAACACTTGTGTTTGAGTTGCCATAATATTGTTGTCCTTTTATAATAGATCATTAGTGGGTAAGTGCAGGGTTAGTTTAGCTTTAAACGTTACCTTTGTGATTATATATTAATTTTTAAATTATTATCTGAATACAACTAATGTCCCTATTAGACTCTAACTAAACAAGTTCCAGCACTCACTGAAATCTGCCAACCAAACTTACATTCGAGCAACAGTAGAACTTTGCTTTCTAATTTACAATTTCTTTCTGATTTTTCTTGAGACTACATGGTAGGTCCTCCCTTATTTAGACCTATTCTGAGTGTCTTGAAACAGTGGATTTATATGCTAGGTTTCATTTGTTAATAAAAAGTAGATTTAGAGTAGACAGCACTAATAGCTAAAGAAAAGAGATAGATTTGGGTTTTCCAATGATTCATAAATGCACTTAGACTCTTGTTTGCTGTAGAAAAATGTTAGAATATAATAAAAATGCAGAGGTTGTCTGTCTGGGTGAAAAAAAGGGGGGAAATATGTTTATTGGCAAAAGGAAAGGGAGGGAACAAGGGTAAAATGTGGCAGGAAAAAAACCAAATTGTGGCTGAAACAGCTTCATATTTTAAGATAAATTCACAAATAAATGGTCCAGATGGGAATCTGTGATTAGAGTACAGCTCTGTACTGCTGCATTAGTAAAGAGTGACTCATTCAACCCATTATAAAACTCCAGCTCCTAGAAATGAATAAATTTTTGTCATAAGAGTTCTCACTGGGCTGATACTTGGCAGAGTTCTCAACCCAGGATAAGAGTATTTAGTATTTAATTTCTTTATTAAAAGCAAAGTTTGGCTGGAACATTAGCAGATGTGTGCTGGTTCCAGACAGTGCTAAAGTTTCTGGGTGACAACTTTGATGGAAGCTCTTCTGCCTGTGTGGTACCAGTTATGCAGTGGGGAGCTCTGTGATGGGTCCTTTGCTGCAGTAGAAGTTCAGTGGCTGTAATGAAGTCGTGTATAGATGATCAATGCTATTAGCAGATGAACCTCTCATCTGTGATGACTTTCTTTGTTGCTCTCCTGTCTTAGTTTCAGCAGAAGGACCTTCAGTTCTACAGGTGACTACAGACCTCCACTGCTGGAGCCTTAGAGCTGTTTTCTGCTCCTGCTCCAGCAAGCAATATCCCACAAATGTCTTGCTGCTTGCCCCTTATGACCCAGTTGTCCTGCCTTTCCATTAAGTCCGCCATTCAGAGTATAACAACTGGGTTGAGCTCCATAGGTTCATTTCAACACTCCTCATCCAAAGCCCCCCTGCAATCCTTACTATGCAAGATACTGCCGTAAAGTTTATATTTCTGCTCTGGATGTTACAAAAATCACTGTTTGAGCTTGTGCTCCCCATTCCCTACCTTAGTGGAATGGTATTGACTCCACTGTGTAAAAACTATATCCACTTATAAAACAGATCAGAAATTAATTGAAACTGCTTGATTTGCAATGAGTAGCACTAAGAAAAAGAAAAAAACTTCAGTTCCTTTCCATCCACTGTCCCCATTCTCTCCTGTTCAAATGGTGTGTCACAGTTTCCTTGACTTCCTCTCAAACTGTCAAGATCAAGCTGATCTTGATTCTTGTAATTTGATGCTAAAATATGACATCAGCATCAAGGGGAAGCAGAACTGGGCAACAGACAGAGCAAGTTTTATGCAGTGAGTAGCTGCTGTATAATAGTTACTTTGTCATTACATTCTACAGAGGGTTTTCATGTGCCTTAGGGTACAGAATAAATAACAGAATTTTGCCTTCAAAAGAGTAACTGGATTATGCCTTCTGTTTGTACTCTTTCAGATACTGTATAAACATTCATTGATCTTAGCTGGGCATTTTTATTGCTAAAAATTGAAAGATTTGTGACTAGGAATGCCATGTTAGACCCCCTTTTAATTTTTATTTTTATTTTTTCTTCTTCTTTTTAGAATAGTTTTGAAATACATCCAAGAATGGAAATACACTATATTTAAGCTAAAGAAAATGTTGAACTGATCTTTTTTTCATTCTTGGACTGATTTTGTGTTGCAGTGGTGTACCAGTAATTCTGCTTATTGTTTGTCTGTAATACTTAGAGATTTGCAACTCTGGCATCTGATTTCTAGCCAAGTGATCCCAGTTAATAAGCATTTTCCTTAACCACTAGGAATATCTTCATTTTTGTGAGGAAAACTGCAGATTAATGTCAAATTCCATCATCAGTTGATTTTAAAAACTCCAATGAATTTTGTAAGAGGTTTGTGTTTTGGTTCACAACCTGACTATGCAATTAAAACCAGTCAAAGATAATTCATGTGAGATTAATTACTGTAAAGACAGAAAGTTGCATAGGGGTTTACATCAACAAAAGAGTTTTCTCTTTGGTGCTGAAAAGAGGTTTTAGCTGATCCTTCTATCACCACAACTTTACAAAGGGTTGATTTTCATGAAACTCTAAAAGATGTAGCATGACAGCCATGATAGCCACCTTTGTGAGGCATTTCTGCCACCACTTACATGACTAAAATACAAGACTCCCAGATGTCTGTAAGCACAAGTTCTGCTTTTCAACCAGGTACTCTCTTTATTGGCAGCTTGCACACTACCCATGAACAACCAACTTAGATAAACCTTTTGAAATATTAACTGACTATGTATGGCCAAGCTTGCATACCCATGCAAAATTGGAGTTATACCTGTGCTGTGCTTGTAGGCTCACTGTCTTCAGGAACTATGAGCCTGGCCTTGAAGGCAGAGTTAGGGAGATATAAACAAAACCCCGGGTTTTCTACATGATGGCAAATGCACAAAAGGATTTCATTCTGAAATTTATTCTCAGAACTCTTATCAACCGCCACATCCAAGATGCTCCCAGAGATCATTGTTCTGTTTTTGAAATTGTGCTTCTGTGGGCAACATCGGCTTTATTTGATGTCACTGAGGATCAGGGCAAAGAGCAAATTCTCTGTTATCCTGCCATCTTTTCATGAATTCCTCATTTGCCAGATTATTTGATGGTTCTTGGATCTCCAACACCACACAGCTCCCACTTATTCTGCTCAGCTCACTTGTAACTTGTACAGATGTGCTGTCAAAACTTTTAGTTGGGCTTACTATAGATCCACAACCTCAGGAATGTTGCACAGAAGTTATCTTTGTCCCATGTTTTTGAACATAATTTTTATATGGTTCCTCTCAGCATGGTAGATGTACTCTGGAACAAAGGAAGATTTTTTTTGTTTGTTTGTTTATTGAGTTTGCTTCCTAAATCCTATCTAACTGTCTAAAAATTGTTTTAGGCACCGTGGTAAATCTCATCAGGTTCTTTCAACTAGTTCTTTCTAGCTGTTTAAATACCTTTTAAAACCTGATAGCAGAAGAATTGTTTGTCCTTTCTGCTAAAGGAGTCACAAGGTTATTATCTATTGCTGGCTTCACTTGATTACTTTGTAGCCCTCATTGTATTTTCAGGAATCATATACCTATAAATCAAGAAGACAAATTAGTGGAAATCTGTAATTATCCTGCTTCCGCTATCCTATTTGTCCACAAAGACATCCACAAAATAATAGCCCACTATTTATATTTAATTCCTGTCTTCACAGCTGTAATGGATGGTGCTCGGTTGCCCCAGATCAATAATATCTCTTCAGAAGTCTCATATCGCCAAATCACTACATGGAATAACAATCAGAATAATTTCATTTAAATGGATACAATTAGCACTGGAGATGAAGCTATTAAATAAAATCCATTGATTGTTTATCAGGCACTGAGGTGAGATAATTTAAACAGGCTCACTGCTAAAAGTGATAGATTAATTGCCAGCATATTAGTATGCAGCTGCAACATTTAATCTTAATTAAGAATTTAACTTATTTTTAAATTTCAGTGACAAAGTTGATAAGAAAGACTTATCTGAGATTCTTACCTCAAAACTCACTCAAGGACCCTACAGAGGCTTGACTGACAGATACAAGAAAGCTATATTAAGTAGGAATTTGTTCTTTCAGAGGTTATAGACCATGCATGGAAACCCAATGTGTTCAATCTATAAAGAACTCTCTCAGTAAATGTCCTCATACACAGTAATGTTTCAAACGCTTATTTTATGTATCAAAACATATACACTTTTTCCCTTGTCAGAGACTTCTCTCAGAGAAGTTTGGCTACTTCACATAAACAAATACTTAAAGTTCAGTGTTCTTTTAACCTAAAACTAATGAAAACTGATAAACCTCTTTCATCTATTTTAAAGCAACATCAAAACTACTTTTATACATGCTAAATTCTGGAATTACGAAGATATAGCTAAGCTCCGTATAAAAAGCACTTACTGAACCTTTGCAAAACCTTGCATGGTTTAATCTTGTAAAGCTTTATTCTTTATAATAGCACTGCTTCCTTGAGAAACTTGTGAGACCAGTCTTGGCTGCCACACTTTTTGTCCCAAAGTTGACTCATGCTTAACAACGTTTACTTGCAAAGCAATGAGGTTTTCCCTCTTATTCTCAGAAGGCAAAGAAGATCAGGAAGGTTTTGGATCTCATTCAGCTCCTGTTCAAGCTATTAGAAAAATTCCTGATAACTCAGACAGCAGAGGAACAAATCCCAGGAGAAACTGCAGCACCTTCTCTGTGGGTTGTGGAGGGGGCCCTGGGTCAGGTGGTGGGACCTGGTAAGAGGGCTGCTGTCTCTTACCAGCATTGTTCTGTGACAGGCACTTCTTACAGGAACTCTGAGAATTTTGAAGTCATCAAATAAATTATTTATGGGAAATCATTTGCTGTGTCTAGTCATTCCCTAAAACACTCAAATGCATGTCTCTAATGGGCTTATAAGGCTGTGATGAGCACAGCTGTTGGAAAAAGTCAAGTGTATAACTAAAATGACGAGTGATTTGGGCTGGCTGCAAGGTTCTTTTGAGGAACACTTATACAGAAGAATATCTTTTTTCATTTCACTTAATTTTGGGACTAAAAATCCCCAGGAGCTAAAGAAATCCTCTCTATTTTCTTTGTTTCTGTTTCCTTTAGCCCCCACTTCCTGTTTGTAGTAAAAGAAGGAAAAGAGTGGGAAATGAAAAAAAGGAGGAATAACGTTTTTCTTTTGTGTTTACAAATATCTGGAAATTTTGGAGTTTTTCTCAGGATCACATTCCTTTGAGAAGTTGAATTTAACTGGAAAGAAACAGCTGAAATAAGATGAGAAGATTATTTACATCCAAACAAGAGTAAGATCCTTTCTATGTGCCACTTCCTGCGGTTCTGTTTTCTAATTAAAGAAAAAGCTAACACGAGTGAAGCCACATGCTCACGGTGCATAATTTTTGGAAAGGCAGCAGCAATTTAAAAGTAAATTTCACACCAGCTCTGAGACTCATGTCAGATGCTGCCTGCTCGCTCTAGTTCATGAAGGCCATTTATATTCGAAATTTAAAAATAACTTGGTGCTGGCACATTCCATTAATAAATTAGGACTAGAATTTTATGTTTTCAAAGGATATGGTGAGGTATAAATAGACTTGCTAAAAACAGCTGAAACTCTGAGTGTTTCTGTTTCACCTGCTTTTATATCAAGCTCTTGTTCTACTATCTGCCTCCCCATTTCTGACTGAGGGTCTAACTCTGAAATCCTTTCGGCTTGGTGATAGCAATTTTGAAGACATTGTCACCGGGGAGAAGTTATTTGGTGAACAGGGCCACCAATAAGCCCAGCCTTCATCTCATTCAGTGATGGAAAGGTGTTGGTGAGGTCTCAAGATGAAGGATAATAAATTAATTGTCTTGTGCAGTCATGGTGTTTAAGTGCCCAACTGGAACTGCTTTGCATGCTAGAGGCTCAAAGGGCACATTTCTACTTGCAGTGGTTTTAATCGATGCAGCTTCTTGCTTTTTGGACATATGCCTACACCACAGTGAACATTTCCGAGCTCCGCTTTCTATTTTTAGGTGAAAAATAGTAGATATCTAGTCTGCCTTGACAGATGCCAGAGGGGCATTACTGGACTTAGAGGACAGGTTTCAATTTCATGCATCTTGGTCATGAGAGCTGGAGATCTGAAGTTGGTACAAAAAACCCCAAAACAACAGTGCTCAAAAATGCAAACAAACGAGTTTACCAAAATTATCTATCCCTGCCCCAGACAAAAAAAAAAGCTTTTTTGTTTTCAATAAAACTCCTCATCTAGAATTTTGAAACATTTCATTTGAATCTTGGTCTTTTCAAAAGATTTAAATTAGTAACACCAAATTTGTTTTTCTGATAAAATTCAAATATCTCAAGAAGTTTCTTCAGACCAGAAATTCCATAACAAAGTCCAATATTCTGACAATTTCTAGATGCTGAAAACTGTGAACAGAGAATTTTTCCACAAAAAACCCATTTCCTCAGAATGTTTTGCCTGTTTGATATGCACTCCTCCACTCCATCCCAAGATCCTTTTTTTCAGACTTGTGGTAGGGCACAGTAGTTTTATGGACATGGGTGTGACTTCTCTGGGGCTTCCAGATCTACCTGATCTGAGAAGTGCAGGAAGGTTGAATACTCCTGAATGACTGAAACAAGTAGTCCTACAACACCTTTTTGCTGGTATTATTTGTCAGACTTAATAGTTTCTTCTCTTAGAAGTTCCAGAATTTTCTTCAGAGCCTAATTTCATTTGAAAAGTACCCACTTAATTCTCAAAACCCACAGAGAAGAGATTAAGGTCAGCACAGAGATAGTGATAAAAGGATATCACCTGGTCAAAACTAATAAAGTGTCAATTAATACAACAAATCCTTCAATGATCATTATTTCACTCAAAATTCCTCCTATCATTTCCAGGAAAATGTGTGAAATTAAGTGCCTGGGTTTTGTTTTTTTTTGCCAGTCTTTCCTTTCCATAATCTGAAGTAAGATGACTACTTCGAGTGAACAGAGTGAGACAAAATTTAGGGCCAGACAGTGAAAAGAGTGATTTCCAGTCAGGTTCTCTGGACCTTTTTTGGATTCTACTTTTAGGCAGTGCCAAGGTCTCAGGAAGATTTCTAGCGATGTATCCTATAGGAGAACTCATACTTTATCTGCACACATTTGTGAATGGTAATACTTCTAGTGAGTACTTATGAAAGAACAATAATATCTGTGTCGTTTGACATAAGTAAGTACGACATAAGTAAGCCTATCTTTTCATAGGATATCTAATTCTCTGTTCTGCACATGCTTGAAAGACCAAAAGACCCATAGACCTGCCTATATACTTTTTGTGGAGTCATTGAACAGAAATACAGATAAGCAGGTCTTTATTGATGAAAATGATGAAATTCTGCATGGCAGCCAGTCAACACTGCTTGTATGTCACCTGACATTCATAAGTTTTGATTTTTCTCCAGACATTACCTGTAGTTGGAATTTAATGAATATTAGCTGGGTTAATGTTCTGACTCTTTGAAAGACTACATCCTGGTAGATCCTGGGGTCATTTATACTCTCCTCATGATCAGAGCTTCACATCAAAGGCCACTTGTCTTTTAGGAAAGGGTTACGATTGAAGTATCCGGGTTGTTTTAAGATCTATTTAGGAAATTAGTACAACACAGCCTTTTTACAACCCATTTATAGAATGGTCACTCATTTTCCTATTAGTAAAAACACAGAGGTCTCTACAGACTGAGTAATTACTTTAAAATGAATCCACATGAGACATTTTAATGTATCTATTTGTGTACCTAGGGCACACACTGGGCTCTCTAAGTCTCCAACTCGCATGTGTCTGTTGTGTGGGTGCAACAATGCAGTGAGCTCTGCTGATTTACTGGTAACCTAGACTGCAGTTTTGAATGGGGTGTTGGGTCTCAAGTCTTACTCCCTATTTGGGTTAAATTGCAAATGTCTGATGATTCGGCTGTACTCTTGCAGTTATATGCTTTGCTATCACTGGATACCTATATTCTACTGGACATCTTGCTAAGCAATGTGCAGGAAGTATCTAATCAGCCACTGCAGTGGTGACTCTGTTTAAATTTGGAGCTCTTACGTCCTCACATGCAGACTGTATCCCAGATACTCAGTGTCTGGCTTTTGTTAACGCAGTTTGTGCTATAAACAGCTTCCTTTACTCTGTATGATGTCAAGAACAGAGTCGAAGGGCATGAGAGAATGGTAAAATCTGCCTCTAGTGGCTTTGTGTACAATCTGTTTGCCCTAAATAATACTAGAAAGCTGACCAAGTCATATCTGTAAGGTTTTGTAAAGCAAAGTGTTACTTCTCATTTGTGCCAACAAATGGATGAATTCAGCAGTATAGCACTCCGTATGCTGATATGTTATAGTGCCCATTTAAACAATGAAGATAAACAAATAGTGGAAATTTCCAATGTTTTCCTTATACATAAAACGTACATTGAATGAGGGGATGTCATGTTCATGGGAAGAAAAATGTCAGTTTAAATTCATATTTTGACTCACTTTATGTGTCTAGTAAAATACACTTTTATGTAAGAGCACTCCTTTAAATATGTTTCTGAGATCCATCCATCCAACAGAAGAGCAAAGTTGTCCAAATTCCAATGGGTGGTCATCCAGCTTTGCTGTGCCTGCAACCTGTTGCTGCTAGCTGCAAAAAAAACCGGCTGAAAGACTGATGTAAAAAACCTATAGCAAAATAGTTGGGACCTTTGTAGGGTTATGAATTTTGAAGGG
>NW_010162010.1:0-76445 GCF_000695765.1 Mesitornis unicolor | reverse complement strand
GAGGAGAGAAAGGTGAAAGAAGAACAAAATGAAGGAATATTTTCATTCTGTAGTAGGCCGGAGAAATTAGATCCATAGGCCCTTAAGTCTCTAAATTAGAGAAAATAGTTACCTCTAATCAGGCTATTTCTGGATCTACATGGAGAGGTTATGCAATATGCAAAAAAGAGTATCAGCAATACAAGGATCTGCAAGTTTGTCATACATTGCTTTTTGTTTGTTTCTTCTGGAAAGCAAGCAGAAAAAGATGAAAAGATTAGAAGGAACCTTTCAGTTTTTCAAAACGTTTTATGGAAAAAATGAGACTAATCTAGTTTAATTTGCCATTTTTATGGGGGAATTGCATAGTATTATATTTCATACCTTCTAAATTGTTGGAAACCTATGAGTATGAACATTATGCATGACTTTCAGAACTAAATATATGACATCATTTTCAATCCTGCCCTTCTGACTATTGCATCTCTCTCTTCTTCCCAAGCCTTTTAAAAAAGAAGAGTAAAAGACATTTTGAAGGAGCATAAGAAGAAGTTGGAGAACAAGCAGACTGCTGGGGATTTTTTGCTCCACAGTATTTAGCAGAAGTCATGGACCAAAATTGGGTCTTTTAAAGCCAAACCTCTGGGTCTGCACTAAGTCACTCAGGCCAAGTACCATGCTCACCTCAGTTCAAAGCAGATGTAACAAAAGTTGTGTTGTAACTAACTAAATATGATGTAACAAACATCATCAGCTTGTCAGCCTATCTGGGATGCAAAGGCACCTATTGATCTCAATCCTGCTGGTCTCCTACTTAGGGCTGCCTACTGTTTTTGCTAGCAAACACCACCTATGGGTGTCATTTTCTTATTGTGACAGAATATTAATCTCTAGAACCTGAACTGAAGAGCCTGGGCTAGAAGAATCTCATCAAATTAATAAAGACAGCAGCAATGATGCAGAGCTACTTTTAATAGTAATACAATAGTCTAGCAGTAGTGGTGATGGTAATAGCAATACGGGTAATAATTTATAACATTGAGAAAAAGAATCTCTTGCAGAATCATAGTGGCTTGTATTCTTATAAAAAGGAAATTTGGTTCACTTTTGACCTTATCAAAATTGCACACAATTCCTAAGAGTTATGCACTGAAGCCATTGCCTTTAGCCCTGTGCGGGTTGGGCAGGGATACGGCTTTCTCCTTCCTGTCCTTTTAGAGAGAAGCATATTAATGTGTTTTTAATGAAATGCATCATTCAGCACTCCCCCTCCCCTCCACTATCTGCAATTACAAGTTGAAGCATTCCAACCAGGGGAACTATTTCCTTGCTCTCTGCCAGATTGTGAGGGTGCTATATATCCCCTGTGTACATACGGTGCTGTTCACGTCAGAAATCAACCTACTTGCCAGCTATTTGTATGGTAGAGTTCCCTTTTCAGCTCCCAGTCCAGCACACTGAGTGGCTTTCTAACTGCTGGAGAGAATGGGCTTGCTACGAAAGTGGACGCTAAATGGTGGAGAAGAGGAAATTGAACAATTTCTTCCCTTTTCATTAAAAATATGCTGTTTTAAATTTTCCAGAGCAGCTGTTCTGACAGTTCAGTGGTCACCAGCATGTCTGAAAATAAAATGTAAACAATATAATGAAAATGTCATTAAGTGGAGTACAGCCCAGAATATGCATAGCAATTTATTAATTGCTACTTTTACCTAAAAGGAGAGCAGCTGAAGGCACATTAAGAAGTTACAGCCAAATCCTTCTTTTCTCTTGCTGAAGAAATAGTCTCTGCTGAAGTCAGTGGATGCCTTTGCCAGACCTAGGACTCCAGAATAGGGATTTGTGCAGCTTTGTCAGCTTCTCACTCTTTGACTCAGACATATGTATTTGCATGTCTCAAGTGCTGGATTAATCTGTGCCAATGTTTCCAATGTCTAGACAGGAATATTCAGCTAATGGGGAGCACACAGTAAAATAAATGAATTTTTCACCTGGAGAAATTGGAGAAACAGGATGGATTTCTCTAGCCCAAAGTTGCATTATTTGTTTGCAAACAAACAATTCTTCAATTAGTTTGTACATAGAAATCAAAGAGCATATGCATATTCATTTTCTTTTGCTAGTAAGTTACTTTAAAGAGGAAGATTGTTCAATATTGCAACATTTTTAAATTTTATGTTGCCTTTAATATCCTTACACTATACTGTATGAGAAGAAATAATATGTTTTTTATTAGAGCAAATAATAAGACAGAACTGGAAAAAAATTACTAACCCTTGGTATTTAGTCCTTTTTCAGGTCCATGAGCCTTCTGAAGAATTTTGAAAGACTATAGAGATAATCCAGCTCATTCAGCAGTTTCAGTGGTTCTCATTACACTTTGTGTATTCTTTATGACTGATCAAAATATCAGAGAAGATAATCTTGAAATGGGACAAAAAAACCTTAGAAAACTTGTATTAGTGTTTCCATACCACTTCTGTCTTTCTGCCTCTGTATTCTTATTCTCTCTACTATTCTTTCACTTTACAGCGTCCTCTGTGCACTGAACTCCCCCATATTCACGTGCAGAGCAGAAGAACCATATGTCACTTATATCCAAAGAATGACATTTCCTAAGGATGCTCCTTATGAGAGCGAGTACCTCTTCTTGTTGGAAACATGTAAGCCTTACCAAAACCTATGGCTGAGGAGTTGTAGCTGGCAGGTATGCGTATTCTGCTGTATGGAGAAAAAGCAAATTGGTGTTTTGATCCTCAGTGCAATAGGAAACTTGCAACATGTGTGGAAAATTGCCCAGGGCACAAATGAATGTTTGGAAATAAGGCAAGAGACCTAAACTTGCTCCTCTGCACACATTAAATTATGCTTAAAGCTAAGTAGCCTGTCTCTGTTTGAGGTGAGAGGTTGTTTGCACAGGGAGCAAGTGTAAGGGTTTGAAGTCCCACAGCCAACATCTTTCTAGCAATACAGCAAAACAAGTGCAGTTCCTAGTGATTTAAGCATTATGTGTGGACCACATGCCAGGTACGGACACGACGAGTAGATGCAAGAGGTGGAGCAGCTGTGAAAGTGCAATGCACAGCTGCTCATGCACAGACATACCTGCTCCCCCAGCTACTGGTACTCCCCATCGTCAGGAAAGATTTATTGTTAGTTCTACCAAAGGAGATATTTAAGGGGTTGAGATCATCACAGGTCTCTAGGTGCAGCTGAGTATACAGGCTCCTTTTATAGTGTCTTGAAGCCAAGCTCTGCACTTCTCCTCCTGGTGTGGACTACAGTGGTGTTGGGCTGGTGATTCTCCAGTAAAATTCACAGGACTATATATCCTTCTGTTTTCCAGGTGCTAAATTTCATCCAAGAAAAGTAGTTTGAACATGTTAACCTGTGATGAAATAACACCTGTTAGCGATAGGCACAAAGCCAAAGGAATAACTTCCTCAGTGTAACTGGTTGCTATGTGCCAGAATTTTCCACTTTATAGGTTTCAAGCGGAAAAGAATGATTATTATTTTCATCTCTAGTAAGGATGTAATCCTGACGGTTGTCTGGTGGTATACACAATACTCTAAAATAAGGCAGGGTTGAACTCTAAGACATTGTGCCAAAAATGGTGATTCAAAATGGGTCTTTAAGTAGTTGAAAACTAAATAAGAAAACTTTCTTAAGACGTAAAATAAAGGAAAAGATAAAGCATGAGATGCAGTACCACAATTACGTCTGACATTTTGACTTTATTACAATTGTTGGTGTTTTTCATAATACTTCAACTGTGAAACTGTAACTGAAATTGTAATATTCATGTATTTGATAAAAAATATCCGTTAGGTTTAAATTAAAAAACCCACTCTGTTTCTAAACTCTGTACTTGAGGATGAAAAGTGCAATGCAGAAGCACTTTGGAATTTCAAAAGTAGAAGACAAATTGATAGCTATATACAAATATATGTATATACACACATATAAAATATGAAATGCTTGGACCTGTTAAATTAAAATGAGTTTGATGTCTCTACCCTGTGAGTTCTGAGGTTGATAAAGCTGGATTTTGGTTGATAACCTAACTTCCCCACATACAACCTTTGTGACCTTCAGTATCTCACATAATTTCTCCGCACCTCAGAGATCTGTAAGAACTGGATTATGCTTCCCTAATTCACAGTAGATTTGTGAAATTAAATTGTGTATAAATACACACACACACACACGCACGCACACTCTCACTCTCACTCTCTCTCCATATATATATATATGATTGACAGGTACTGCAGTGATAGGTATAGATGAATCTAGATAGGCAGATAGGCCATGCTGTTTTTTATACCTGCAGTTTTAAAACATGTTCATATATTCTTTCACATATGTATAGAGTTTTGTCAAGTTCACTTTATGAATTTTCTTTTCTTTATTGCCTGCTAAGCTCTAGTTTCATTTAGTATTGCATTTTTGCTAAGAAAATTATCAAACAATCTAACCAACAATCTAACCCAAAAATCCAAGGGTAAAAAAAGTTATATTTTTCATATTGCATATGTAAAATCATTTCACTTTGATTTGTTCAACAGGCTTTTGTGGTGTTTTATACGTGATAATCACATAGCAAATGTTTTCTTCAGCAGGTGCCCTTTAAATTTGTGTTTATGGTAACCTAAAAAGCACAATTTCAACACTTTTGGCATATGTTAGAAATACAGGTGATTACAAGATGTTCTGCATTTGTATGAAAGAATTTTGTAGTTTTGATAATTTTCTGAAAGAGCATGAAATTTTGGGATTTCATATTATGAGGACACTAATAGTCAATAAACTGTTGTTCCCTCCTGTGTATGCTTTAAATGTAGTTGAAAAACTGTAATTGTGCATTGTAAATGAAATTGTAATTGTAAAATGCTAATTTGTAAAGTTTGAAAATGATGTGAAAATTCTAATTAAAGCTCAACTTATCAGTCCTTCTCCATTTCCACAAACTAATGGTGTCTGATGGAGCCTGGAGTTTCCAATAAATTAATCGCGCTTTCCCTCCTTGTAGCTTCCCTTCAATCCTGCTCCATTACCGTTGTTCATACTGCTGATACCTTCCTAAATAATTCATTCCCACTCTCCCTTATTGCAATGTATATCTGTCTTGGAGACTGCTGTCTACGTTTCATCCCGTTAGCCTTTCCTCGGGAGTACGGCCCCAGGGTGCCAGCCAGCCCCAGGACATATAGGTTTGGCTTCAGACAAAGTAATCTCAGGCTGACTGAAGCCAAGTTCCTTTTCTTCTCCAGCTCTCCATCCCTTTGCTTCCCAACAGGCCTTACCACTCTTTTAAACAGGAATGCTGAGTACATACACTTTTATTTGATCTACCAGCAATTTTTGGATGTCAGGATGCCCCCTTGCCCCCTTCTCCCTTGTCTTCTCAAAGGGCAGATCAGCTGGCTGTGTAATTTTACCTCCCTGGGACCCACTAGCATGCTCTAACCCTACTAGAAGTTTTGAGGAGACAGGCAGTTCTCCTGAAAGTAAAATAAAGGCAGCCAAACAACACTCTCAACAAGAAACAGGGAGGATACAGACCTTATTTGCCAGTAACGTATTTTCTGGCACTGTTGATCAAATCAGTAAGTGGGCTTTGTACTTAATATGAAAGAAATCCCATTTTGAAAACTGTTTTTTGGAGGTTAATAATTTATATAACATAAATACGAAATAAAGATCTTTTCTTGTCAGGATTGACTCAGTTGAACACTATGTAAAGACTTGTAAGTGAAAAACTCTAGGATAAATTTTCATTGTTTAAAAGCTGCTTAGTAGTCTTATTTCCTTAGTAGATTTGTTCCTTATTGAAAAACCAAACTTCTTATTACTCATGGATAATATTTGACAGAATAAGACAACTTCATTTAAAAAATCTGCCTAACAGAATAATGCACAAAGGCAGAAAAATTTGTGCTAGTAAGCATTTTATATTTTCTATTTTATTTTATTTTATTTTAGTTACCATTGAGCTTAACTTTTACATGAAATTCTACCAAACTTACTTATCCCTAGGAGCTGGCCATTTAAAGATAGTAGAAATAATTGGCTGTCATCTATAAGATGTTTTGTGGGAGACTGTTTTTTTTCTTTTGTGTTTACTGAAAGCTGGAAGGCAGATTTAAATCCTGTTGCATTATTGTTGTTCTTTTCAGTTCTGAAATAATAAAGTATCTGTAGTGAATAAAAAGGTCTGTTATTTTACATTCTCTGATGTGTAGGAAGGACTCCATAGAAAATGAAAATTTAATTAAATCTGGAAATAAATCTAAGCACATTTAATACCTGAACTAAATAGTTGTATTATGCCATTATTGTAATGCTTCTTTTCTAGCTATTCTGTACCTGATGGAGATGTACATTTATAAAAGTCTGTAGATCTAATGTGAATGTGCTTAGCAGCTTGTAAAATCCTGGGGTTTTTTAATGTATTTAAACAGACCTTCACATAATTGATGTGAAACATCCCTACTTGAAATATTATTACCTGTTCATGTAAATGTGATTTGTATTCTCATGAAATAATGTATGTGACTTCAAATATCTGATGTTTTTAAAGTTTTTTTTTATTACCACTTAAAAGCCCAGGCTCTGTATCACTATGTTCAAGGGTATAATTCAGCTTTAGGTCAGCTTGGTGGTCACAGAAAGTGTATGAAAATGAAGCTTGCTGCAACAGTTGTATTAATATGGAATAATATGTGAGAATTTATGTACAAGTCAGTGCTTTCTGATATTATTGCTCTATTTTTTTAGTGTTGCTATGACATTTAGTGTAAACAATGACATTTTCTTGCTATTTAAGCCAATTTTGTGTGCGCATGACGTCATTGAACTTCAGTGGAGTTCAGAGCATTTATTTTGTGTCCAAAATGTAACCATACCATGGCTACTAAGTGTACTGTAATTACATATTTCCTGGTTGAGGGTATATTTGTAATGCTAGTGTTGTATTAGGCTACAGTTCTATTTTTAATTTCCTTCGAAAAGGAATAGTACAAATGCATTTGTTTGAGTTTGCCATCTCTTTTGAAACTGATAAATTCAGTGCCTGCCTCCTTGCTTCGCACTTGCTGTAGCAAGGAATGATAAATTGTTCTCATTCTCACTTGGTAGTGTTTGCCATTCACTTTGCACAGGTGTAAATGACTACATGGGGACAGAGACAGTGACAAAGCAGGAATTCGGCTTACAGTAGAAACACAACTTTTTCTGGTAGTTACAATGCAGTTGGGCTAGATTGCCATGTGCCTCTCAAAGCAAGAATTTGGCAGTTGTACTTTGACTTCTATGTATTCTCCTGTCCTGAGGAAATTACGGAATTAGACTTTGTTGCTTCATTTGGTCAATTAGCTGGCCTTTGGTGTGTATATGTAAGGTGTTGTCTGAGTGAAATTCAGAGGTCACATCTGAAGACTTGCTCTAGGTGCATTAAAAGAAACTGTGCTGTGTGTCTTTCCCTGGGTAAACAGGTGGGGCTTCCAGAAGGCTGTGCAGTGTGTATTTGAAAGCTTGTGGAAGCAATGAACCTTTCTCTGTGTGTGTGTGTGTGTGTGTAATATATATGCATATAAATATGTAACTAAATAAAGATACCAAATACACATATAGAATTTTTTCTACCTTTCTTGAATCAAGAATAAGTAAGACAAAGGCAAAGGAAATGTCTTTAACCTCTGGAACGGCTCATCTTAACTTGTATTAATCTAAAGCATTTACACAGTTTTCCTTGAAATGTTTAAAAATGAAGTCACTGGTACAAAAACCACATATTGAGAAGTGTTTTGGTAGGAAGGCTCAGCTGCTCTCTCCTGCATTTATTTCTTTCTATTACCTTCTCCCATTTGATCATCAAATGCAATGCCCTTTCCTTCCTCCCTTCCTTTCTCCCCATAATTTCTGAGAGAGTCTTCTCTGATTACTTCAAAATGGATTACCTTTCTTCTTCCAGCTGAGATCAGCATGTTTGAGGCTTTCTCAAACAGTGAAGCACATTGGGACATGAAAATGCTGACAAGGAAGTCAGCGATGGGACAGCATACTCTGTGACAGAGAAAAGGTCTTTTACATAGCTACTAACTAGAGGTTGAGCATATAAGTCCCTAAACTCAAATCCACCTCTATTAGCTGAGCCATGTTATTCTAAGATAATTACAATGTTGATTGTGTTGACTGCCTGTATTGAGGCTGCTCTAGTTTGTCTTTCCTGGCTTTGATCCAGGATTATCCCTTGGCTTCACTGACCATTCAGGCTTGATTTTTTAATTAAAATAGAGAGTCCCAAAGGCTTTCCAAAATTGCTGTTGGACAGCAAAGATCATCCACGTGCCACGCTGTGTTGGTGGAGGCCCTGGGTTACTCCTTTGTGGGCAGCCCATATGCCAGACGTGGGCTGGTGGTGCAGGGCTGTTGTCCCTGGAGCCCCGAGCAGCCGCTGGGCTGAGGATCGGCACAGATAGCTCCTCTGTGCTCACTGCTGCGCTCTGTGACAGAGTGATGCCAGCTCCTCACGCCCAGCTACACTGTCAGTGTATTAAACTGCAGAGGCGCTGCCAGAGAGCCATATTCCTTATGAAATCCTGTTTTACAGCTCTCTTGTTAGACAGAAAGAGGGACTCGGCTCTAAAAGGTTGGCATTTGTAGATGCCCCTGTTATGGCTTGTGTTGAGTTTGTAATGGCTTTGCAGGAGCTTTGAATAGCTCCACTTGATATCTATTGTACTGAAGATTTCACCTAATTGGTACAACTGGTAGATCTGTAGCTGGCCCAATTAAGTGGTCATAAAGTGTCATGAAGATAATAAGAGAGATAATATTGTTCTGAATAAAAATATCAGGGTGGAATTGCCTCAACGCATTTAATCTGTTATGATCCTTATTTCTGCTTTTAATCTTTATTTGGATACACACTGTATTAAAAGGCTACAGAGGAGAATTTCATCACCTAGTGAAAGCATCGGTTTTCACTGTCCAGCTGCACCCTCAGTATGTGTAATTCAATAATGCCTTGATCAAGCAGCTGTCCTAGCCACTCACTATTACTGTGCAATATCTTCTCCTTGTTAGATGTTGCAATAGAATCACCATCTAAATGAAGGATAACATAATTAAGTGGAGTGTCGGGTTGTGTCAGAGACAGAGGCTTTCTTTTCTGGAGAGGGAGCTACTCTGGAGCTGTATATTTTAGTTGTCAGTAATCATAATGGCAACCTAAAGGTTATAACTTTATTCCAGGCTATTAAGTAATTAAAGCACCTATTAAAAAGAATCTCTTAACACTAAGGAAGCATGCATGTTTGTAACCAACTGTTCAATGTCCTTTTTCTTCTCTTTGAACTTGTAGGCAAGAGAAGCTTATGCACCAAAAAACCACCAAACCCCAAATTTCAGTTGAACAAATAGACTAAACTGTTGTTTAGTCTGCTTAGATCAAACTGTCTCTAAACAGCACTAAAGAGATCAAGGTTTCTACCCTAACATACTGCAGGAATGTATAAAACTCTAATAACCAAAAAAGAGTGACATTAGAGCACAAATGCAACATGTATTCACTGAGAGACCTTAACCCACTACTATGTCTTCCTATTATAAGCTTCATACCTTGGTTCTCTTGAGGGCTCCTGGAGGGTTCAACAGTCTCATTTCTGCTCAGTTCTGGTCTCCTCAGAACTGTTCTGCCACTGTGGCTTGAATGTGAATCAAAGCTGAGATCTTTCCCAAGAAAGGCTTTATATTTTCATTAAAACTTCAAGCTTTTAATTAGAGTGAAACCCTATTAACTCAATTTGTTGGAAAATACAGTTGTTTTATTGGTTGAATATGCAGTGCCTAGCTACCACTAATTATACTTGAAAACATGGACTTGCTTTTCCATACTATAGTGCCAGTAGTTAATGGTAATATTCTAACATTGAACACTTAACAATCTAACATTAACAATTTAACAACAACAAAAAAAGAATAGTTGGCAATAGAATGTGTTGGACTGCTAGATTTGTAAGGTAGAATCCAGAAAATAGTACTGAGAAAACAGGAATATCACCAGCAATACAACATGGCTTTTTCTATGCTGTGCTTCATGCTCCCAGTGGTAAGTCTCTGTCTAGGGCTGAAATGACAAAGAAGTATGACAACTGAATTAAAACCAAAAAATACTATGGCGGTCTGCAGGGAAACGAGGCTGAAAAATGTGCCCAGAGTTTTAATCTCTTTTATGAGTTATTTCATTATCCAACTGTTATGTTTATTACTACATAATATACATGATATATATTGTAGTATAATATAATCACTCTGAACCAAGGATACTGCACATCAGGCTAAGTGCCATGCTTCGTGGTGTCCTCTCTTTGCCCTCAAAAATGTTGTGTTCTTGGCCAACATGACTCAGCTTCAAAAAGAAGTGAAAATGGTATTCTTGAGTCCAGTCTCAGTTTCCAGCAGTGGTTAATCTAACAATTGGGATGTTCTTCTCGGGAATGGGTACTGTGGGTTGCATATTCCTCAGATTTAGGAGTGCCTTGAATCCAGACTTCCAATTTCCTGAACAAATGACTGAACAACTAGACTACAATATTAAAAGTAAAGCATCCTCCAGTCTTGACATTCATATCACCACTAATAATTTGCTAGGAGGACACTTTGCTCTAGCAAACAAAGGTGTAAGATGTTAACAAAGTTTAAAGCTTATGCCACAAAAATTCAGATTGAAAATAAGGTTCACTGTTTTTTTTTTAACAGTGAACACAATCAACCCGTAGAATAACTAACAAGAATTGTAGGGGATTTCCTATTGCTGGAAACTGTAAAATTGTCATTGGATGTTTTTCTAAAAAAACATCCTCCAGGTCTATCACAGCTATTGAGTTTTGAAACAATAATTAATTCAGGGAAGTCCCATGACCTGTCAGACTAGATGATCACAATGGTCACTTCTGGCTTTAAAATCTATGGAGCTCTTGGTTTCTGTGCTGTGAATGCCAATGAGATTGCCAATTAGCGGGCTTTTTTTTTTTTATTGTGGACACGTGTTTGCTAGGAGCTAGGCTAAGACCATTAAATTAATTTTTAAGTCATTAAAATGCTTCACTCCCTGAATGATTGTCACAAAACACAATCAGAATGTAAAAGGGAAAGCATCTTATTCTTGAAACAAAAAAGTAAGCATAAGGATGTATAACATAAATATAACACATCTTTTTTACCAACTCATTCTTTCCCATGACTGAATGCCATATACAACTGTCTAATCATTAATTTCATTTTTTTTTTAATTCTTTAAAATAGAAAGAATATTACAAAGACAGTGCTTAATGGGTTAGGTTTTAATGCCAAAGCTGAGGACTAAATATCTAAGTAGTGGTTGATCCCTGATCTCATGGGAGAGAGGTTGTTTCTTCAAAAGGCAGTGACAAATATGAATAGTTAATAATCTTTAGTCTTGATTTTTTTCTCCATTTCAGGTGCATGATATGTTTTTGCTTTCACTAAAATAAGTGGACCCATAATTGCTTTATAAATTAATGGCAGGCCTGTCATTTAAAAAGAAAGACAAGAAATAAAGCTACATGTTTGTATTTAAAGAGTAGGAGGAGTAATGGCTTCCTGGTAACTGGAGGCTTTACATATTAATTAACATGCATGTTTAGAAACATGAAATCAGTGACTGTATTATACGTCTCTGGTGGAACATGCACAGCTCATTTGTGAGCAATGAAGGTGGCTTCGTACCTCAGGTACAGCAGTGTTATGAGCTTTCTCTGCACATTTGTTTTTATTTTAGTTGTGCCAGAGAGTGCTGTTATGCTTGATACTAGAAGGGATTCATAGCAGCATTTCAACTTCTATGGGGTGGATTTTCTTATAAAGCGCCCTGAGATGCTAAGGTGAAAAGTTTGATCCTGTGCAAAAATGAAATAAAATTAATACTATTCTTCTACCAGTGAGATAGGGACACTACTGCAAAACCTAATTTTACAATCCTTCCTTTGATTACTGACTTTACTCTTTCTGTCTGTATGTTTAATATCCTGTAAACGGCACTGTAAAAGGGCCATATTAAATGAGAATATTGAGTTTTCTGGATTTGGTGGCAGTCCATACTCTGACATGGTATGCTGTAGTGTTAGTTTTTCTGTTTATTTGTAAGTTGGTGCTGTCTCTAGGGCTCAATTTCTGCAATGTAATCTCTCCTCTTTAATGAAGTCTAATATTATTGAGTGGCCAGAGAAATAAAGAGATTGGGATTGTCTTCCACTTGGCAAACTCCAGCTTGCAATATGCTTGCTCCTCAAGGCCTGTTGCCATTCAAACTACTAAAATTGAATCTGCAATTACTGACTAAGAAAAGCATCCCTGCTATTTTTAAAATGACGCCCCCTTAGAATAATGGGGCCATTCACTTTTGTTTCATGTTGGACTGGTTTCTGAGAGACCTTCGCGAAATCAGACATCTATTTCCCTGTTACCATCTGTCTGAGCTGGGATCAAGAAAAGGGAAAAGTCTATGCTTTCAGTCACAGAGATTTCCAAATATAACATCAGCAGCTTGTCTTTTCTCTGTGCTAGATTCTAAAAATGCAGAGGAGAAGATGACCAGAAGTTTGGACAGTGCTGGGATGCTGCTCGGAAGAAGCTCAGCTGCCTCAGTTTGCAAAATTTCTGCTGTGGAGTAACTGTCAGCCACTGATCCCACTTCAGAAATCCCAGTGTGAAATCCTACTGCATGCCTTACGAAGCATGAATCAAAACTTCTCAGTGTTTTTATTCCAGGGCTACCTGTGTTGTCTAGGGAAAATGGGATGACCTTGTTCAGCATTACTGTAAGATGTTTCATTTTAATTTGAGTGGGAAAGGGTTATTTCAATTGTTCATTTATTACTTCCAATATTATTTTTTTTCTTTACCTGCTCACATGTTTGGGAATGGTGTAGAGGCATTTTGCTTTGTTTTCAATTTTTTTTACAGATTAGTTTCTGCTGTCTTATAAACCACCAGTTGCCCATAGACTACTCTGAGAAAGATTTATTAACATGATCATAATTCTTTTTATTCCAGCAGTTAACCCTCATCTTTGAAAAAAATAGCTGCAAGACTCTGGTGACTAGATCTTTTGCATTGCAGTAGCAGCTAACCCACTGACAGTTCATGTGGTTACACAGGAATGCTCTTTACTCAGGAGACTCTTAGGTGTGGTAATAGTACATAGATGATCTCCCTTTTGTCTAGATTTTGATGACAGAAAGAAAGACATGGCTGAAATATATTTATTGTACTCAATGTAGCTGGTGGATGTCAGTAGCTGATGCAATTTAGAGCATCTTTAGGAACAGACTTTGCATAGCCATGCATTTCCATAGACTGGAATTTGTATAGACTTTTGCATTTACATTTACTCTGGCACTTCAGGTGTAAGCTCATTCCTTTTTAAAACAGAGAACTACCTTGCTTGGGGTTTTTGTTCCCACTACAGACAGTGAGATGGGGCAGACAGAGTTCTGCCAGTCTCACCTCACAGATGAGGATAATTTCTGTGACTGACTTATTTATTCACTGAAATATTGATTTTTAGTCCATTAATCCTTTTTTGCTTCCATGCAGAACTGACTGGAAAAGTCCAGTGGTGTGTCTTTGTAATATTAGATACTCTTCTCTATATAAAAGTGTTTTGGGGATCATATAAATAATTCACTTTTCTAATCCACCTGAAAATAAATCCAGCAGTGATATCATTGTGCCCAATTTCATTTTCCAAGGTGAAAAATCCCTTATTGACCTATAGATTTTATTTTATCATAGACTCACAAAACAATTTAGGCTAAATGAGCTCTGTGTAGGTAATCTAACTCAGTTTCCTAGTTAAACCAGGAAAAACATTAAATTCAGACCAGGGCCCTGTCTGTGTAAGTCTTGCAAATGCCAGTGATGGAAATCCTTCAGCCTTCATGGGAAACATATTCTAGTGCTTGATCATTCATAGTGCTATTATTTTTTTGCTTATGTCCACCTGAATTTGTCCTTGCTGCAACTTGTGACTGTTCCCTCTTGCCATTTCACTGTGAAACTGCAGGAAGGGTCTGGCTCTGTGTCTGCTTCGTGTTATGGTGACTTGGAGGCTGCTGTACTGCATGGGCATTTTACTTTTTGCTGTTTCTCACTTACTATGTTGATAATAGTGGTTACTTTGCCTTTTTCTACTCCTTTGATGTAATGTTCTTGGTGAGAAATTACAGCAAGAACATATGTGTGTAATACTCTTAATTTGTTTTCATGATTACCTTCATGATTTTTATAGATTCCACTAATTTATTATGAATTTTTTGCACATAATTTAAAGTATATTCATCAAAAATACATCAACATGGTGGATTTTATGAAGCATTAGTATGGCTCCTTTTGCTTGTTCACTTAGCAATTTGCAAAATGTAGTAATTCCCCAAAGGCCTCACAGTTTTTGTTAGTTCGAATCAGCAAGGTAATGTTGTTGCATTATTTGTTTGTTAAAATATTCAGAGCCAAAACCTACCATTACCTTTACCTAGATGTCTCCAAGATACTTTATTATTAATCACACCAACTAAACAAAAACAGAAATAGCTTAATGGTATGGGTTACCAAAGATGTAAAACAGCAAAGTTTGATGGGCCACATCAAGCAAAGCTTAGTAATGGAAGAGGTCATAAAAAGATATGTGACAAAAAAAAACCACTTTCGGTGAAGTGACTGCTCCTCTCTGAGTAAAAATAAATTGACAGGAATATTGTCTAGCACATGAGCACTTTGTATTGAACATGGGTTGATATCCTTCATGCACTTGACAGGTTAGAAGTTTTGATCAATCTACTTTACGCATGTGCATGCACACACTTGGACTGTCCAGAGTTGCAGGAATGTGTGTGCATAAGTGTGTACATATATCTCTCTATAAAATATAACATTTTTAATATGGTCAGAGATTCACTTGTGCATGGACTCTGTGAAAAACTTTCAGCTGCTTGTAACACCTTTTTCTTTAGAGAACTGATCTGGGTTCTGAATGCCATTTCTATAATAATTTCAATCTCTTGAGATAAAGGGTGATAATACTGTTTAAAATATACATCTGGCAACTAACCAGTTCTCCAGATGCTTGTTTCTTTTGTCTGAAGAGTGCGCAATACTGAAATACTCTTATCTGACTTTCCCAGAAAATTCTAGTGAAAATAAACTGGAATATTTGTCTGCTTACAACAGACAAAGGAACACCTCATATTATAAAATATAAATTTTTTGGCAGTACTTGATAAATAAGTATAAAATACAGAAGTAAAAAGCTATTGTTACCCATAAATAGAAATAGAAATACAGACAAACTGCACAAACTCATGAACCCCATTACACACATCACCACATGCATAATCGGTTGTGAAGAAAGTGCACTTCAACCACATTTCAGTTTCTTCTAATACAAAGAAACATCACAGTTCCATTACAAAAAATAACCTATGGCCAACTGGTATTTTTCTAGCTGGTTCAGTTTTCATTGTGGTAAACTATAGGTGCAATGGCAGGCTCTGAGACCCTGTTTAAGCAGTCCTGAAGCACTCTGGTGTTCTCAAGCAGCCAGTTATTTGGGCGTTGGAGGGAATTTAGCCATTTTATAAACGTAATTGTTGACATTTCTAAAAGAGGTTTATAACCCCCAAAAAGCCTAGAAAAATTGACACCACTTGTTCTGCTGCAACATCAAAGCTGGCAATTTAGATTTTATGTATGAAAAGAAAAATTGCTAAGTATAAAGACCTTGTCTTGTAGTTAAGAATAAAAGGTCTCAGAGCCAGATTTTGTCCTAATTTGGTGACATTTTTCTCATGTTATTAATAACAGACTAATTATTTGTCCTGCAAGACCTGTCTGTAAAGTACTAATATTTGCGTTCCCCTCTATTTGTTGGTAGGGATATCAGACTATTCTAATCAAGCACTCTGTGTTTCTCCACCTAGTATGAGTCCTACTCAAAAAGAAATTGTAATAATAATTAAGGGGGACAAGTAATTTCCTGATTATTTTTTGTCCACACAAATCCACACATCTGAAAACAGTTGGACTACTCATGGGATTACCTTTCTACCTAGAAGCAGCAGTAGTTGTTCTAAGCAGAGAGGAGAACACATTGTTGATTAGAGGATACAGTTGCAGTAGGCTAATTTAATAGCACCCACCTGAAAGTCATTAGCTTTAATCTGGGATGCATCAGAAAGATGGGCTAATGACAATTTACCATTTATAAAAGTATTTACAGTCCCCAAGTAAATATAAGTATTTAAAGTCAGCAAATACATGCATCCAGGAAAACCACTTTCCCACGCATACCAATAAACTGCAGAAGTTCTTGGTTCCATGGGCAGTGCTGGCTCCCCAGGTATCCACTTACTCTACCAATAGCCTGAAAGAAAAATACAGTACTGTGATTAGTGAATTCATTAGATTCAGAAGAGAGAAATATTCTGTTTGATGCATTTGCAATGTTCTACTTTAGCACTGGGTCGCAGTGCTCATAGAAGCCTCCAATCATCCTAATACCCTCCCTCAGCTTTGCAACATAACCTGATAAAAGGTAATTTGGGCTTGTCTTTTACTTCTGTATCTTCTCAGTAGAGTTGGAAGCAAGTGTAAGTACATGTGGCTGATATGATTTAGCTCAGCTAAGAGGATCCTCAGATCCACCCACTCTCCTTACTCAGGAAGCTCCACTTCACTTCCCCTTGCTGGCCCCAAACCCTCCCAGCATGTTCAACAAGTTGTCTTGTCACTCTTGCTTTCTTGCAAACTCCAACTGTCCAGAAATTGAAGAACAACTGAAGGGGACTCTGATGTAACAAAAATGGGTGGAAAAATTAATTATAAAACCTCCTTGTGCTCACAGTCTCTTGGCACACCCCAGTCTCGGTTTTTGAGTTGCACTGTCTGGAAAGGTTAAAGAATCTTGCAATGGTGTCCTTATTCCTGCAAGGTGGATAGGGAAAAGCCATAACTGTCTGTGGATAATCTGAGTAGGTATCTTCTTTCTTTAAATGGAATTTTCAATTTCCTTGTCAGCTGTCAAAGGTACAGAAACAGATAAACTAACTAGGATGCCATTCAGATCTTGAATTATTTTGTCCTCTGAGACCTCCTCTGTAAGAGGAACAATTGATTTCTGTTATGACATGGTCAGGCAAACCGGTAGAGGTGTGCTTACAATTCCCTCCCAAGGCTACTTCACAGCAGCTTTTCAGAAATGAATAACCAGACCAAATATGCTTGTTGCTAGTGGTGATAGTGGGATAACTAAAGATTTTTCTACTATAGGAAGAATAGTAAAGTAAAGCCAGTTACAACATGAATGAAGGAACTATTGAATCTGATTTCCAGCTTTTACCAGTCATCCTGGAGATACTTTGCAAAAGCTGTTTATTACCAGATTTACAAGAGGAAAAAATTTTGTTCTTTCCTGTACAGCCCTTTAAAATGGTCTCATAAGCACTGTCCTTTGTGCTGGATGAAGTGGCAAATTTGAGGCCTCTCAGGCTTCTCACATAAAGGGATGAAGCAACTCAGCATTGCAGTTACCCCTGGAAGGGATCTCCCCATCACGAGCACGATTGCTCCTCGAGAAAGTGAGCTCTCATGTATTGCCAAG
Organism: Mesitornis unicolor; assembly: GCF_000695765.1. Taxonomy (NCBI): domain Eukaryota; kingdom Metazoa; phylum Chordata; class Aves; order Mesitornithiformes; family Mesitornithidae; genus Mesitornis; species Mesitornis unicolor. Next base: position 58,783 of record NW_010162010.1, on the reverse strand, counting down.
TAGCTGCACTGAATTGGGAGTGTGGAAACCCCTGAATTCATTTGCGTCAGCAGGGCACATGGCAGGAGGACAGTGTTGTGCAAAACACTCATTAAGGGAAGAGATCTCTTCTGTATCAGACTGAGTTAGAAACTATTTAATAAAGAATACAAATATGGGATAATTCAATCTGTGTGCCAATGGTCCCACCCATCCGCAGTGGTGAAATTATCTCTATTTCATGTCATCCATGAATTTGCTGGTCTAAGTTTAGCTTCTAATGGGCCATGTTTGACTGTTCAGATGAGCAAATGTATTCAAAAGAGGCCTGTAGTTGTACAGTGAGTGCATCCTGCTGGTCAGAATCCAAATTCAGTTCACCATTTATCTTCAGAGATACTATTTGGTACTTAGCTCTCCACTTAAAAAATTGAAGAGAGGAGCTGTTTTGTAAGATGAGATAGCTCTTACTTCTGTTGTTAAACAGATTGGGATTGTGGAATAACTGGATGGCTTTCAAGAATGTAGAAGAGGTTTCAGAAAGAGGGTGTTTTTATGTCTTCTTATAAAGTCTTTTTATAAAGACTTCTCTTGTGCCTGTGGAAGTCAATGGAGATTTTGCTTGGAGTGGGTTTAGACTCCTCGTATTAGCAAACCTCAGATGCACTTTCAGCACGGAACAGACAGTCAAACAACTCAGTATTTGTCCACAGTATGAAGAGAGCACTGAAGTCAAAATATCGTTGTCGGTATATAATGGGGACTCTGTAGTACTGTCGCACTTGACTCTTTCTGCTCAACGGCAATGAACTCAACAGTCTGCACCACTTCAGAAAATGAGATTGATTTGTAAAACTTGCTGTGAAAGTACTTATCAAAATTTCAAAACATATTTACCACTTTAACTTCAGTGGAGTTTATTTACTGCCTCAGGTAGGGAGGAAGAGCACATATTTCTCTGTAAAGTAGTTATTGCTGTTTCTGAGAAGGACTGTAGCCCTGATGCAGTGCAAAGTTTTTAGCTTTTTACTGTAGCAAGCTTTAGCCTGATCATGCAACTTTTATTCATATGGGTAATGCATTTCAGAAGAAAAATTGCCTTTAGGTTGAACTAGATGAGAAGAAAGGTAATTAGGAATGACATTTTGATGGTGCAGACTCCCTGACACCACTCATTGGGAAAAAAATCACCCCAGCAGTGAAAGTGAGGGTCAGTGACCAGACGGTTGTGCTGAGAAAGTCTGCAGTAGTCAGCATGGGGAGGGGAAGAAGTCAAGGGAAGTCCTGTACTCATGGTTGAAGGAGAGGAAATCCTGTCTTTAGAAGATGGCTCTGCTGGTTTGTCAGGGAAGCAGTAGATACCTGTGAATCTCTGGTAAGGAGGAGCAGGTTGCATTGCAGGCTGGCTGGTTTGGTAGGTGCCAGACTTACTTTGCACCTACTTTCTGAAGTGAGGGAAAACTGAGATAATATGGAAAGGGATTGGCAAGGGGTGGCCTGCACAGTGAGGAGGGAAAACTTCAAATGGCTGGGACGGAGGGAGATGCCACAGAATTGTCACCAAAGCTTACCTCCCTAAGGGACAGGTGTCCAGGTTTTTTTATCTCCTTCTCTACCTTTTAAGGGCAAATGTTCCTAACATGCCTGTTTCAAAAGATTGAGATTTTTCTGTTCTCTGTGCAAATGATGCACATTATTATCTGAAAAATAGTATTTTACTATTTCTTTTCTTCCATAATTTCTTTCTTGTGTATTTCATAAGTTGAAGCACTGGAGCAAAAGCACATTTTTATAGGTTTATTTATCTTAGGAACCTATTTCCTTGTATTTTCTTATGCATTCTTTTCAAAATATTCTAGTTCATTTTTGAACCGTATCTTACTGGATGGAAAATGGATGCTTCCAGGAAAATGTCACAAAATATTTTGCTTCATGTCAGGACAGTTCTGTATGCCTATCACCTTGGATCTTTTACTGTCATGGTTTCATCACAGGGGGGCATCTGAATGGAAACATTTTTGCTTTTTAAGAGTTCATCAGCTTCTGTGACTGACTCCTTGTTGTTTACAGCATTAAATGTAGTTCTAGTAAAATGACTGTCATCACAGAGAAACATGGCTTCATCTGGGTAATAAGCAATAGGAGAGACAGATGAACTTCTGAGAAGCAAAGATGTTGCTTTTTAGATCAAAGTGTCAAAATGGGAGAAAGAAAAAATATAGGCCATTTGGCAGAACTCCTTCTAACCGGAATGTTTTTCAAAGTTTTCTCTGAGCATTCAGCTGCTCCAGAACAAGTGCATTCATTTCATGAAAGCTTTACTGAATCTGAGTCAGATTTTAACAAATCTTATGACTGCCAGTTCTTAGGAGTTTTCTTGAAGTGGATTTTGTTCCCTTAAGTTATGACTTTATTTCCTAATAATTTCTTAATCAATGTTTCACTTCAAATTCTTTGAATAATTCCTTTACAGCTTGCTGTAGGGAACCTTGAATAAACAAATCTGTAATGCATAAACGTTCTGTTAATTCCAATTTTTGTATCATGTAATTAGAGGGAAAATTAATAAGCAGACAAGATTAAGAATTAGCTGATGATGATATTGTATTTCCACAGTGAATAGAAATAGATAAGAATAACATGTCATTTCTGCAATCTCCCCTCTCCCCAAACAATCTCTGCTCTGTGCTGTGTAGATGCTGATGCCTTGCTTTGCCCAGTGCTAGAAATCTTTAATGTCTCAGAATACTTATTATCCTTAAAAAGAAAGGCAATGTTTTGGTCCAGGAAATAAGCCTTCATTTGAAAATAATAATAATTGCAGTTCATATTAACCTGAGCTCTTGAAAGCTCTCTTAACGGAGAGTTTAAATCACAGTTGCTTCCTCCTTGATCAGTTTGACCTATAATGATATTGTAAGCAAGTCTCTTTAACTACCTTCATCAAACTAATGTCAGGATTCTGTCATGCTCTCAAGTGATGAAAAGTGCCTCTAAAAGAGTATCCGCTAGTTATCTTGTATCAATAAAAATTTTGGAAGGGCCCATTGCCCTGGTTTAACCGTAGCCAGCAACTAAGCATCACACAGCCTCTCACTCACTCTCCCTGCAGTGGAACAGGGAAAGAATCAGAAGAATGAAACTGAGAGAACTCGCGGATTGAGATAAAGACAGTTTTATAGGTAAAGCAAAAGCTGCATGCATTAGCAAGGCAAAGCAAGACATTAATTCACCACTTTCCATCAACAGGCAGGTGTTCAGGCACCTCCAGGAAAGCAGCGCTCCATCGCATATAATGGTTACTTGGGAAAGCAAACATGATAACTCTGAACATTCCTCCTCTTCCTTCTTCTTCCCCCAGCTTTATATGCTGAGCATGATGTCATATGGTATGGAATATCTGTTTGGTCAGTTGAGGCCAGCTGTCCCAGCTGTGTCCCTTCCCAGCTTCTTGTGCACTCCTAGACTACTTGTTGACTGGGTGATGTGAGAAACAGAAAAGGCCTTGACTCTGTGTTCTGGTTTACTGGGGTAGAATCTTAAAATCAATTTTCTATTCAAGAAAGCTGCATTCCTAAAAAGACTTCAGACTAGTTTTCAGTAGGAACAAACTGATAAGACACTTTGTCTTGCTTTGTGATGAGCAAGATCTTGAGGTGAACAAGTGCAGAGGCTGGAGGAAACAGAAACCCAGGGCTGTCAGGTGACATCTCTCCTTCTTTGATGGCTGCCATCCCAAAAGAGACTCACCTGCTGTTCTACTCCTGAGGCCTACTCTCCCACAGTATCAGCTGAATGTAACTCTGTGTACTTTTTATCACTACTGTTATTAATACTGAATTTTATTATTATTATTTTATTACACTGTTTCAATTTCAACCCACAGCTCTCCTTTCCTTTTCCGGATTCACCTCACTGTGTGGGGAGGAGTCACCGGGTAATAGAACAACTGTCTAAACCACGACACTTAGTGTAAGCACTGCTCAACAATAACTACAACTTCCCTGTATTATAAACACTGCTTTCAGCCCAAATCCAAAACATGGCCCCACACTAGTTACTATGAGGAACATTAACTCTATTACAGCCAAAACCATGTATTGCTATCATGTGTCCAGCTGACCCCACTTTGTGCATGTTACCATATAAATTGCCCAAAGTGCCTGTGGACCAGTAGAGGTATGTGTTTTTCTACAATGCATAGTAAACGCTGTGAATGGAGCTATAACCCTATGGAGAGGCTAAAACCTGCATAAGGCATCAATGTAATTTTTACTGGCAGGAGAAGAATTTGATCACTAAGTGACATGCCAGCCATATGACAGCACTTAAACAGTTCCTGTCAATCAGTTGCTATGTGTCAGTACCCTTATTTATCCTTTCAGGGCATATATCCATTTACATTATCATCATCTAAAAGAGAGAACAGGATTACTGAAAATAAAAGCCCATTCTGGTAACCAAGAGAAAGGGAAACAAAAGATATGCATCACTGTAGCATATGCGTGTCATGGTAGGGATTTCTGATATCACTTACAGGAGAAGCTATTTAGGGGAAAAAAAACCCCTGAAAATGTCTTCTAAAATTTAGATGGGAAACAATAAGAAACAGAAGAGACAGATGTTCACTTGTGCACTAGAACTTGAGGCATTGCTGCTTGACTATCCTAGCCTTATGTAGCTAATATCCTCATCTGTGGAGATATCCTTCCAAGCCATTTGCTTGGTTTTCAGCTGTAGCCCCAATCCAGTGAATCACTTAAATATATGCATAATTTCAAGCATGTATTGTTAAGAGATTAGAAAGCAATTACAGCTTGTCAAACATCCTCACATATGGTCAAATCCCTTCTCTTCATTACAGTCCTCTAAAAATAGCTGCACCTAGCCCAAAGAGAGCTTCAGAACCACTGGAGCCCAGTTTTGTGCAGGGGTGAGATCTGCATGGGCACTTGTTCCCCCACATAGGTGTCTTTCCTCAGGAAGGACACCTGTATGTATAGGCCAGATGACAGCATCAGCATACATTGAATAATCAGGATGCTAGGGTATTAAGAAGCGCATGTGGAAATTGGTCAGATCTCTGGGCAATACTGGTTAAAAGAGATGTGCTTCCAAAAAGGTATTATCTAAGCCTTCTTTTCCTCCTCTTCAAGAGAGATAAAAGTGACATTTACATATGATGGAGAATATCAGACTGTCTATTTTGAAAGCCAGTATTAGTCAGTATTAGATTTGTTTGAACATTTCATTTGTCCTGAGAAGAATAGTAAAGACAGGGCAGCAACTTGTTTGAAATCCTTTTTCTCTCCTATTTTTTTTGAGGTTGCTGAGATCAGTTGTACTGAATTCATACACCCATAGTTTAATATGTCCCTTTGCTCCTTATTTGCAAGCACCTTTTGTATTAAAAAAACCCCAACAACAACAAAAAACACCCAAAACCAAAACAAAACCCCCAAAATCTCTCTGAAAACCAGTTCCTGTATACTTTACCAGTGTGTTGCTATATAGCATTTTTTTGAGAAGATGATGGTGCTGGGGGACACACAACTATCTGTGGAACAAGCTGTTTGAAGGAGTGATTGGCACCATTGAGTGGCTTTACGTATCACTCCTTGTGATGTTACTGAAAGGCTTCAGCAGTGCAAGCCTTCATTCAAATAGTAGGCTGGTAGCTAAAATTGCTTACCAGTGGGTCACCAAATAGATACAGAACACTGTGGCCTCATTTGTTAATTTATGGTGTAAAAAATACAGCAAATGAGCTGCACAACCTTTACTGAGCAACCAACTGAATCATAAGAACAAAGCTGTTTGTAGCAAATGAGGAAAGGTCATTTGATTCACTCAAGCTCATTAGTCCTATTTAATATTGTCCTTATCCAACATCAAGTAGATAGTTGTATAGCCTTGCCTCCAATACTTCATCCCTCAGATCGTTCCTTATAACTCAGTTTATCCTCAGTAAGTTTCTTTGGAAAACAAATTTTTAAAAAGTAATGAGAAGCCTTTATTAAAAATATATCTACACACACACACACATATATATATATATATGTATATATATTCTCAGTTACTTACGTTCTCTTCACATTTGCACAGTTCTTCCTGTTAGGATGAAAGTGGTAACCTGAGGCTATTTATTATTGTTCTGTGTTGTTTTTTAAGATACATAGTTAGAAAAGTGTAGTTGGAAGCACAAATACAGAAAATTTAGGTAACGAAAGCAGAATGCTATATGGAGAATTAATTGCAGACCTCATGATGTTAGAAATTTGATCTATGTTAAAAATCTTATGTATTCTTCAGTGGAGCACCATCAAGCAGCTCAGTACTCACTTTGAGAGACTGAGTCTTTGGTTGGAAAGAAAATCTGGCGAGTTTATTTACTTGCTTGGTCTTGACTTTCTTCTTTAATCTGAGCAGCCCTTTCTGTGCAGAACTGACTCCCACTTCTCTGAGAGCACAGAGAGAAACTGCAATATGAAGCAGGCACTGCCAGTCGCTTGGAGATGAGACAGCTATGGAGGTACCACTGCTGGGAACAGGGATTTGAAAAACACTTTATGTTGGTCCAGTCAGAGAGGGATGTAGACTGGGGTGATGAAAGAAAAAGAGGGTCTTGTTCATAGCAGAAGTGGCTTCTGTCTGCAGTGAACCAGATTTATCCCCTGTTATCTGTGATAAAACGTTCCTCAGCGTCAAAGGGAGCAGAAATGGACAAGGACAATGAACACTGCTATCTCATTATCACTTCTCAGCTCACTCCTTGCTTAAAATCTGTAGCTTGTGATAAGGAATTCCAGCAGAAACTAACAGGTGAGACCAACAACTAAATCACACAGCAATGTGGAAAAAAGGGGAATTACAAAGTCAGAAACTAGTGACTCTTATAGGTAGTGGATCTGCCTTTTGGTGAGCCTGCACTGATGTCAGTGGCTACTACTTAAGAACTCAGCTACTACTGACCCTCAGGCCATTTATTAAATCTGACTTTTGACATTGCACTGAACTTTGGAAAGAAACAGGAAACATGTTGTAAGGTGCATGCTGCACGCTGCTTCTGACATGTCAACAGACCACTAAACCATACTGCTAGATCTTACTTTTTATGCACTGGCAACCTGAATCATAACCAACAGTCTACCAATATGAACAGTTAAGTCCAAAATTTCCAAATGAACTAAAGCGTTAAGAGAGGGTGGGCTGTCCCAGAATTTTTTAACTTGCTGGTTTTTACCACTTAGCAGTAAGGAGCCATAAACAGTCTCAGAAACAGAGAATTACGTCACTAGAAGAGAACAGCTGTAGTAGGGCAAACCAAAGGTCCTTTTAATCCCTGTCCAGTCTTTAATACTCAATGAATGCTTACAGAAGAGTAAGAAGAGGTTAAGCATATAAGATACTTCCTCCTAATGGGCTCCAAGCCTTCATCTGCTTTCAGTTCTGGGAATTTCCCAAGGGAAATCCAATCCTTTTCATCCTTTGTCTTTTATACTTATGTTGCAAGCCCTTAGGCTGGGTTTTATAACTATTCAGTTACCAATGCTGTGGGGTCATATGTGGGTGCACTAGACATACATGTGAGGGGTGGAGGGGATGTGTGTGTGTACACAAAAAAGCAGAACTGGTTTCACTTTTCCTGAGGTGAAACCTGTAGAAGTTCATAGAGCCAGGGAGGTAGCATTACTCAAAACAGAACAGAATGACAGAAAGCTTGTTCTGGCTCAAACTATTGTGGGCTTTTTTTCCTTCTTTCACTGAAAACCAATAACAAAAGATCTTTACCCTTGAGTCTCTATTTGCCGTTATAAAGTATCAATCATAGTTCTGCCCACTTGCTTGTCCACAGTTATCTCTTTGTTCTTTTTTGCTCAGGCCTTTAGGGAACTCATTTAATGTGCAGTAGGTAAGGGGAAAATATGATTTTTGGTAAAAAAACAATGTTGAAGGTATTTTGAAGTGAATCCTCTTTCCTGTCTTCACTATATTACTGATCTTCACAGGGAGAGAAGTCTGAGGAGAACTGCCACATTATGTAGCAAATATTACTTTAGCTGCTTTGTCTGTATGCTTCGTACTTACTCTCTCTTTGCCTTACCTCTTTCTAATTTTCAGCTTTTTGTTATACTGAAAACTTCTCTCTGACCATGAGCTGACTCCAGCATAGCTCTGCATGGAAGGGCCGCTCAGGACTGATCCTCCTGTGCCTCTCCTGCTGCTCTCTCAATGACCTCCAGGGGCCAGGCAGGCAGAAGCCATGCACTTCTGTCTGCCTATTGGACTCTTTGTTATCCTCTTCTCTGCCAGCTCTTTGCTCTATGTAACTGCACCTTGTCTCTCCACATGCTTGTCAGAGATCAAGGATGTCACTCTAAGGTGACAGTCTCTGCACTCTTTATCACACCCTCATGGTCAAGAGACCCATCCAAGCATGGGCAGGTATACAACCGTGTAAAAGGACTTACCTGGAGACGTACAGTGCATAGGTCAATGCATAGAGAACCTTTACCTTTGGTAAAGCCAGGCTGTCTTTTTCAGATGCACTTGAACATCAAGGTAATTTGTAAAAATACAACAAGAAAATAGAGTACTCTGATAGTCTACAAGGCCAGTAGATATGTCGGCAGGCAAAGGGTTACCTGACAGAAGTGCATGAACATTAATACTGAATTTTGAATGTCTTGGTATTTGAAATCCAAATGTCAGAGTTTGGAAAAAACATTTTGCTATTGACGTAGGCATTGACTGGACATCCTCAAACCAAACGTCGCCTTTCATAAAATAAACATGCTGTGGAGGTCAGTTTAGACAAAGGCAAAGAAAATGATGCTGACATGAATGGCTGTTATTGAGGGTCTCTGTGTGTTGTAAGATATAGTTTTCATGGGTATTTGGTTGCCCTTTTTTTTTTCCAGAAAAAATCTTTTAAGGAACAAAACCTACCCTAGAGGTAAGAATGGTAACAGGTGGCAAATGAATCAAGATAATGCAACTCATTCAACATGAATGAAAGAGTGGAGCCTGTGAGGCTTAAACCTAGTTTTAAAATTCGAGTTGCCACAGCCAAGACTTGTGTTCAAACCCACTTAAAACCCACTGACAGTGACTTCTTTTAATTTTGTTCAGTTTGCTTTTCACTTAAGCCGCTTTAGTTTCTTTCTGCTGATTTCCATGAGGGGCTGTGTAAAACATTCCTGGGTGCCAGACCTCAGGTCTCTGTATCCCAGCCTCAGTGTGTGGGAAGTACATGGCAGAAATCCTATTACAGTCTTTAAGACTGCTTGGAAAAGGAGGTCTTCTCTCTCTTTACAGATTATTCTCAGGTGCTTGATTCTACTGGAAAAAGAGAAAAAACTTGTTTTGCTTCTATTTCACCTTGAAACTGAATGTGACTCTAATCCGAAGAGTGAATGGATATTGCCCCTTTAGTATTGCTGTATAGTATGATTTATAGTATTTTCTATGTCTTATGCCTTCTGAGTCATGTCTGCTTAGGGGAGATGTCACTTGCCCTGTGTGGATATGTATTGTGAGTGAGAAGTTCCCTATTCACCTCTGCATATCTCCTGTAATGCTGCAGAGGGCCAGAGAAGCAACTCATGACATTTGAAGGAGGTCATCATGATTATTCCTATATCTGCTGGCACTGGATTGAGGAGCTTGGAGGATTGATGGGGAACAGCTGGTCTGTTCCCTCTGAAGTTGCAGCTGGAAGCAACTTAGTGGCTGGTATCAGGGATAGGGGAAAAAAAAAAGAAAGGAAATAAGAGACTACTGTAAAGCAAAAAAACCCCAAACCTCACCACAGAGTAGCTATCATGCATTGGGAAACCAAGGCAAGGCAAAGACAAAGACATCAAGTTGGATAGCAGCTCTGGAAACAAATCATCAGTTTGGAGATTTCAGCACTGGAAACAATGACAACTTAATACTCAAGATATAATACAGCATCACATTTTCAGTTGCACTGTACTTTGAGCTGTCCACATTAACAGCATTCTTCCTGCTAAGTCCTTAGTCCCTAATGCACAGCCTGAACATTCATAGAGAGCAAAAACAGTCTCTGAACCTTCAGGCAAGAAAAAAAAATGCCATGAATGTTACTGAGAAGTTGGAAATAAATGCTTTACTGCTGACATTCCCAGAAATGAATGATGTTACTATGTAATTAATTGACTAATTTTCTAGCTGGACAAAGCATGCACTGTGGTGGTTCTGCTCACATCTTAATTTTACTCTGTACTTAGGACGTTTAAAGTTGGGGTCCCTAAAGAGAAAGTTAGAGGAAGGCCTGGGGATGTAAGAAGTCTCTTTTTTTCTGCTTGAATTGATATAGACAAAACGTGAATTGCTCGAGTGCCTTCAGAGATTGAAGTTTTGCTCTGAGGAATTAATATTAACACTACTTTCTTTCAAAGTTAGTAAGTAGCAACAAATAATCTTAGCTTCTACAAACCAGCATTTTTTAAAAAGGTGATTAAATAAGTAGATAAGTTGTTGCACAAGCCATTTTGAAAATGAACTATATTGTAAATGAAAGTGGGTGAAAAGCCATACTGTCCCATTCTCCATGATTTCTACTAAAAACAGGGAAATTTTCAACATGCCATGCACTTTCCTAGAAAGATTGAAAGAAGTTGTAGGGGTGTTTTATAGGTTTAGAAGATTACTTGCAACAGGTTACTTGCTTTCTATTAATAATTGTAAGCTATTGCACATGGTTCAGTCAATTAGGGCTTTGTTTCTCATGGTAAGTCCTGTTGCTATGGAAATTATATAGCATAGGAATAACTAATTGCTGCTGCAAATGACATTTTTGGAAAGGAGTTTAGGAAGTAAAATGGCCCTTCTTTTGCAGTGGGGAGAAAAAGAGAATAAATTGGTTAGCTCTCCATCTCCAGAAGGCTGCAACTAAGCTATAAAAATAATTACTGACTGAGATTTGGTGTGAAATAAACTCTCTGTAAAGTAGAAAAAGAAAAAGTAGGTTCACAGATATTGTAAACAGGAGGAAAGTGTGTTGCATTTTAGAAAGCTTTTTGTGCTTGATATCAATAAAAATTGTTACTGACTCAAAAGTTTGGCCACCATAGGACAATAGTTGCTCAACACACTTGTTGTAGATATTACTATAAAAGTGTTAGCAAAATGGCATTTCTACAACAAGATTTATGTTTCAAAGAAGAAAAAAAGGTTAATATAGTGTAAGTAGCATCCTATAATAGAATCATTTGTTTCGAAAAGACCTTTAAGATCATCAAGTCCAGTGACTCCATCACTTCCCTGTTCCAATGCTTGATAACTCTTTCAGTGAAGAAATTGTTCCTAATATCCAATCTAATCCTCCCTGGCATAACTTTAGGCCATTTCCTCTTGTCCTATTGCTTGTTACTTAGGAGAAGAGACCATGCCACACCTTCTACAACTTCTTTTCAGGTAGTTGTAGAGGGCGATGTCTCCCCTAAGCTTCCTCTTCTCAAGGCCATACAACCCCAGCTTCCTCAGTATCTCCATGGATATAATACTACAATGTATATTTTCTTAAGTAAGTATGTGCTTGTGAGAGCTGAAAAATTTCTATGACAGAAATGCCTTGTCCTTGTGGTTCTTATTATGGATGCCTCTTTGGTGTATTTAGAAAGCCCAGCCAGAGCTTGCTTGTTGCAGTCAACCAGACAATAGCCACACATATAGAAGCAGGTTTCTAAAGAGCTTTATGGTGTAGTAATCTTTTATCTGAATGGATGCTTACTGCCAGCATTAATAATGGAACTATACCAAAGACAAGAATTTATAAGACTCTTGCTCATCATGTCCATCTGCTGACAATTAAGTGAGCATGTCCGACCCCAGCCTCAGGGAAGGGCACGCCTGACTAGCGACTGCCCCCAGCCCTCTGCTATTCATGCTGAGTCCAACAGAAGACATAACAGAGCATTAGTGCCGCAAGCACTTCCTCGTCCCACCCACAAAATTTTGGCAGTGAACTCATTATAAACCATCCATTAAAACTGTCTTGTTTGGCTGATAGATGACCCAACTTAGCAGCTGCAGACTCTGCAGCCATCAGAGCCTCTGGTCTCCCCACTCTGATGTCAGGTCCTCTGGACTGTTGCCAAGCTCTTTTAGTCACACTTCTTTAACTTACTCTATTTCTTTCCTTTTTTCTTACAGTCCTGATATCTCAGCTTTTTAAAAAGGGAAAGGACGGGGGAAGGAGAAAAGGGATTGCTAATCAAAAGTGTGACACATAAGACATGGTAATCCACCCTCCAGTTATTGGGAGCTGTCTCGCTGGTTTACATTTGTGTTCTTATAAATCTAGTCATACCCAGAAAAATGGCATTGTAATTTGCCTTCTTACCAAAGTAACATCCTCAGTAATTAGTGTTAGGTAGTGCAAATCTGTAACAATGACTATTATAACTCTCTTTCCCAGGTATTTTGCTTTCTTCCTCCAAGGGATTTTTTCTTAGAACTTTCTTAGTGAGAGTCTTTATTGACTGCATAAGAACTCTGAACAGAAGGGTATGTTATGAGACGCACACATTGTACAAGAACAGGGACAGCTCATGTTCAGAAGGCCAATACATGTGTGCATATTTAATTCATTTGCCCCACTTATGATGAGTTCCCTGTTGAATGACCTTCTTACCAGCTTGCTTTTTTACACACCTGAGATACAGAAGTGATACGCTTGAGTAGCTGAGGTTGCCTCTTGCAAAAGTTATTGCTTGCAAAGCTTTGAGAAATTTGGGTGAGGAACCAAACTTCAGCTTTGAACTCTTCAGTTTGTGTAAGTGTATTGCATTGAAAACAACTAGAAAAAAAATGGTTAAAATTGTATTGGCTGAAGAGCCTTTTTATTATGACAAAATTATTTACCACAGCCAAAGAAATGGGGAAACTACATTAGGAGCTGTTTCATTGTTTTCTGCAGCAGCCTTAACCTTCTAGAACTGGACTGTAAACACAATGTTAGTTTTACATTGAAGTTTCGCTGCATAGCAATAGGAATAAGATATACTGGCTGAATAACAAAGAAGCAATCTTGGATAATGATAAGAATATTGAATTATAGTGGACTAATCTCCTTGAACACCTCTAGCAGTTAGATTTGCAAACTGAGTGAGGTTTTAAAACAAAACTACTTCCAGACTAGATTTACTCAGAGACTTTCCCACCATATTAAAACAGGAAACCTATGTTTTTATATAGCTTTTCTGATTCTGATTATAGTATCCTTTAATATATAAGGTTACAATATATTCAACAGGCACTATGCCTTCTGGCTGTTCTGGGTGTTTACACATGTGTACCAGCTACTTGGCATGTATTGCTATCTGTGCTTCCCTACAAGAACCTAATGATGAGTCATCTGAGAAACAGCATTTTAAATTACAACCTTGGGAGGCAAACATATCAGGGAGAAGGAGACTTATTTTTTGTTCAGCATGTCTCTTGTTATATCTGTGTTACCCTTACCAATCACCATGAGATTTACGTCATCAGTATTTTTGTGGAATCAGAAAGAATTTATTAATGTAGTAAGGGGTGGATTATAAGAAGTCTAAAGAACACATATTCCATGGTCAATGTTTTCACAATTATTCATGGGTCTCCTATGTCATATGTTTTATCTAGAGAACTATTAGTATAAATGATTGAAGGTGTGTGTCAAGAAAGAATTGACTTGTGTAGTAAGGCATGGATCAACATGAGGCTGAAGGCTGTAAGAAGGTAAGTTATCCAGTTAGATGCACAGGTGTTAAAACAAAGGAATAGGGTCTGAAGCATGTAGGATGAAGCAGGGTTATCACTTTCCAAGTCAAGACTCTTCCTAGAAAGTGAGCATCTGAAGATATGACATCAGCTTGTCCAGGTCAAAATCATAGAATCACAGAATAAGAGAATGTTTTGGGTTGGAAGGGACCTTAAAGGTGATTGAGTTCAAACCCTCCTGCAGTGGGCAAGGACACCTCCCACTAGACCATGTGGCTCAAAGCCTCATCTAACCTGGCCTTGAGCACTTCCAGGGAAGGGTATAATAAAGCTGATAATTGCAAAAGGAGACTGGAGAAAAAGAGAGGTATCTAATTAATTGCTCAGCCTTTAATCTGTCTCACATTACTAAAGTGTTTCTGGCTGTGTTGCAAAGCTAACAATCTTTTTCTGCCCAACTGGTATCAATACAATCTTATAAATGAAAATTTATTTGAGCTGAAAATCAATGTAAAGTCTGAATATACAATACATTTGAAAATTGTCCATTCAGAAAATGCCAGACTTTTGAGGAAGATTAGGTTAGAATGTAATGGAAGCCTCAGACTTGGGAGTCTTACATTTTTTTTCCTGACACTGAAGATTCATATGGTTATATCCCAGATTGCTGTTCTGTACACAAGAATTAAACCAGGCAGAAGGGTCAACAAGAACTATAATAATGATCATGCTAGTCCTGGAAAAAGTGAGGTGATACCACTGTAGGTGGCATTACTAATTTTGTTTAGATGACTTTATGGGTGAGGAAAGATCTCCATAGATGCTTGGAGTCAGTTGTAGCTCAGATCTTTCTGCTAGCAGTACTTCAGTGACAGTTGTGAGTTATTCCAAAAGACTTAGGCAGTGAACAGTCAATGCTGTGGATATTTCTGAGGGATTTGCATCAGTATGTGATGGAGACAGCAACAATGCACATTTAAAATGAGAAGAAAATACCACACTATGTTTTCATAGTGTTAGGTTCCTGACCTTTAGGTAGGCAGCTTACATTATGCTTTTCAATCTAAGGGTGCCATAAAATGGGTTCAAAAGAAGTTTCAAAAGAGAATGATGTTAATGAGATTCAGCTTTAGTTCATATCTTATCTGTTATCCATTAGATAAATCTGTGTCACACCTTATTGCAAGATATTACTGCTGAGACGACAATCAAAAGAACCATGATGTACAGATTACAACTAATAAACTGCATATATCTAGCTAGTTAAATGGTTCTTATGGGATATGCATAAAAAAGTTGTTGGTTTGCGGTTTAAGACCTTTTTCCCCTGTGCAAAGGGCAATTTACTATACACCCTGTTTAATAATGCTAAATCTTTTTCTGTCAGTGCTGTTGTTATATGACTACTTGTGACAACGACAAATTCAACATCTTAGAAGTGAGGAAGACATACCATTTTAAGTTGGCAATTCCTTTTTCATAGCACAGTACTTAGCTCTCTACAACTACCTGAAAGAAGGTTGTAGTGAGGTGGGGGTGGGTCTCTTCTCTGAGGTAACAAGTGATAGGACAAGAAGGAACAGCCTCAGGTTAGGCACCAAGGGAGGTTCAGATTGGATATTAGGAAAAAATTCTACACTGGAAGGATTATCAAGTACTGGAATGGGCTGCCCAGGGAAGTAATAGAGTCACCATCCCTGGAGGTATTTAAAAGACGGGTAGATGAGGTGCTTACAGACATGGCTTAGTGGTGGACTTGGAAGTGTTAGGTTAGCAGTTGGACTCAATGATCTTAAAAGTCTCTTCTAATCAAACAGATTCTATGATTCTATGATGATTAGATGACTACTAGCTTACCAACCTTTTGATAAACGTGAACTTTAAGGTGGGAATTGAATGTAAAAGAAGTATTTTTTTCAATTAACCCTGAAAACCTATAGAACTGTCAGTACTTTGGTAAGCATGGAAAAAACCAGTCGAATGGCATGTAGAGAGCTGTTTAATCTGAAGAATAAAGAGAAAAAAATTAAAATGAGCTGTATGCAGGCATTCTTATGAGGATCTGCCACTCTGTGCCTCTACAAACACAAATCATTCACATAGGATGAAAAATTCCCAGTGATACAAAGTCAAGGGCTCACGTCACTGCTGATTTAAAGTACTTAAAGAAATAGCAAGGATTAAGGTAGCTGAAGATCTGGTGACCCATGGTGGTTGATTCTTCACTATTTTGCTTCATTTTATAAGGGAAAAGAGTGGATGCACTCAGACTGATTATTGTGCTTCTTCCTTTTCCTGATCACTCCCTCCCTTCTCTCAATAAATTGTTTGTCAGTCTCAATTGTATTTGATAATTTAGGTGGATATTTCATGTGGGTTCAGGGTAAGAGACATTCTTAGCACTTGCTCTAAGGTTGCAATTTGCGCTACAGTTATGCAGTTTGCACTGCACAACCAAATATCAGGGAATCCACACACACTCTTCTTTGTTTCCAAATCACATGAAAAACTGTAGTCAGGCTGAATGGCTTATCAGATCAGAGAGATTCCACTTACTGTGGAAAAAGTTTTTTCTCCATTAATTGAAGACTGAGGTCAGACTGCAACCTTAATAAATGCATACTGAAAAAAAACCAAAAATTAAAAAGAAAGAAAGAAAAAAGTTATAAGGACATAAACCAAAAAGGTTTTTTCTACTTTTGGATTAACAACCAGGATTCTCTGTTGAGTTAGGTGAGGGCTAAGTGTCTTACAACAATATCAGGATCATACAGAAGACAATTTTTTATGTCTATGTTTTTCTCTTTAATTTAGCTTTGTCGTTAAAATTGTGGTCCATCAAACATTTTAATATATGAGTGTGGGGTGGGGGGTGGCTGTGGATATTTTAGCCATTCTCCTCTTTTAGCAAAAATCCTAGCAGAAACATACACAAATTCATGTTTGCTTTAAACTTTTAAATAAGGTCTGAAAAAAGCATGTCTCATTAACACATACTTTAAATACGTCACGTACTTTATTTATCTTATTGCTTCAGGTGGAAACTTAACACATGAGACTGTTATTAAATACAGTGCACCCTCTCCTTTGAATAATTGGATTATGTTCCTTGAGTCATAGGAACATAGATCTTGTCAAAGTGGATTACATCCATGATCCATCTAATTCATCATCCTTTTTCTGAGTGGCCAGTGCCAGATGCTATGGAGCATGACACAGCAATGTCATGCTAGACAGTTGCAGTACGGTCTGGCACCATGCAGATCTCCTTTTAACTCTTAATGAGTGAATTTTTTTTGGCTAACATCAATCTTGCTTAATGCCATGGGAACAATGCTATGATAGGGGAACAAAAAATGTTAGTGAATTTAGAAAGAATTTTGCCTACAAAGGGGAAAAGAATAAAAGAAAGAAAAGAAGGATAAAACAGACACTTGAACATCTCAATGTACCTTTCATTGAGATTCTTTGATAAAAATGTACTTTTGCCTGTTATCCTCCCAGTCTCTGCTGAATCCATCAAGGGTTCTCATAGTAAGGCATTTTCAAACATGACCACTAGAGAACAAGGAGAAATGCATGTGGTTAAGTGTTCATTAAAAAACCTTGATGGAGATTTCTATTGCTTCTCAAGATGTT
This sequence comes from Mesitornis unicolor, assembly GCF_000695765.1. Classification (NCBI taxonomy): domain Eukaryota; kingdom Metazoa; phylum Chordata; class Aves; order Mesitornithiformes; family Mesitornithidae; genus Mesitornis; species Mesitornis unicolor. The sequence continues at coordinate 41,437 of NW_010162010.1, read as the reverse complement.
TGTGGATAAAATATTGACTGGATGTTAACACAAAGATAAAAATAAAAGCTGGTAAACAAGTGGTAAGAGGGCAAAAGTATACACAAACTAAGTGCTGTCAGGAAGAAATTTTTGTGAATGGACAAGCTACATTCCCTTTAGAAGCCAGACCTGGAGCTTTCAATAAAATGTCAAGATGTTTTTTATGAAGATTTCATATGACACATTTTATAGAGCAGCTATCTCATAAAAGCTGAAAAAGACAATGGCTGGACAATTTCACTACACCCATGACAATAAAACTAAAATGTTTTTCATATAGACTTGCCGATCAAAACTTATTCTGCTTCCCTTTGTAAAGGGCACCTTTGTCTGCCTCAGCTTAATGTTGCTTTTTAGCCACTGCAGTGGTCCGTGGGCTTTACAGATCTCCAAAGATGGATGTAATATGATTCTACAGATACTGCTTCTTTTGTTGGTTTTATTTGCTGTACTTTATCTTATGGCTTTTCATCCTCTTGCCTCAGGCTACATGTAGTAGGTGAAGAAGGACTACTCAAATACATTTAAACCTAGAATCATTCACCTTGCTGCTCATGCTAGCTGTTTTAAAAGTACTTAACTTTAGTCAGACCAGTCAAAAACCCCTTCTGGGTTCAAAACCAATGCAGAAGTTAGTGAAACTATGCTGATTTACACCATCTGTCCCAAATAGACCTGTTAGCACTACTTTTTTTTTTCATACAAATTATCTTTTGCTTTTGTTTGGAAAAAAAAAATCTCTGTTATTTTTAGAATGCAGTTAAAAGTGTCATAAATATGAAACACATAACAGTTCCAGTGTAAGACATTTGATGACAAATCTCATTCCCTCCTCTTTCTGTAGAAATGGATATAAGAATACAAATGAAACTGCAGGTGTTACTAAGTTCCATCCAACTACAGTGAAAAAAGGGCTGACTGATGAATAAACCACTTTGGCTTTAACGTATGCAGTTGCCGCTCATTAAAATTAGGTATCCCATATTTTTTTACTTATTTCTTTATACATATAATCGGGAAATCAAAAAGTGTAGTAAACAGCAAAGAGAAGTGAGTAAATTTGCATCTGAATGAGAGATTTTACCTCCTTCTTCCGTAGTCTGAAACACTAAACAGGAAATTTTACCTTTTTTACAATTTCCATCAATATCAACTGGAAATTCCAAACATAAAGTTGTTTTGCCAAGTGTTCTCACTTTCTGTCAAAATTCGGTGAATTTAGATCAAGTTGATCACAGCTTAGAAAGACACAGTAACGAGTCAGGCAAGGCAGTCGCTAGTCAGAAAGTGTTCTAAGGACTTAGAGTATTTTCTGTATTTTAAGTGTTGTGCCACATGTAGGAAGAAGAATGAAAAAGAAAATGATGGTAATGACAACTGACAGAAAGGCACAGAATGGTACCAGTCACTCATACACAGCGTTGTTGTAGAAGAGAGGTAGGTCTCTAAGAAAGTCTTAAATGTCCAGCCCAGAGGCAGGTCATGTAAATCCAGCTCCTGCTGCTTTTTATCTGGGTGGTCTGTTAATATTTAAAGCCTATTTCATTTGATCTGTATGAAGGTTATTGACTCCATTGCAGGAGAATAAAACAGTACCCAGCAAAGAACGTGTAAACAGAAAGGAATGAGGTTTAGCAGGCACTCACATTTTTCAAGGAATGTTCGTTAAACCTTCTTTCTTCCTCTCTGAAATCTTCAAGAAAATCTGCTGTGAGTCCTGTGTAGCCACTTAAGTAGTTCTGATAAAATAACTTTCTCCCTGTCAAGCTTTAAGGCTAAATTTACTGTACATCTTAATCTATTGATTTATTATGATTATTTTTTGTCAGCTATCTTGAACAAAGCTACTAAAATAATCCCACAGGTCTCAGTGATTTATTACACATATGCTACCCAGAGGATCAATCCACTTAAACACAAACAATGTTGCTTGATTTTCAAATAGACTTTATAGCAAAAGAAAATGCAATATGAGATGGAGAAAATTTCTGAGACAGGAGGTGAAGGAACCTTATGGGATTACTGCAAAGCCTTTTAGATTTAGAGGTGCTCTAGTCATCTATTAGCAGCTCTGGCCTCAGACTGTAGAGAAGCTGCATATCACACACTCATGAGAATCTGAGTGTCTAAACAGCTCACCTCAAGATTAATGGCCAGTAAGGGCCTATTTCAGGCATTATTTTTTACTCCTCATTTTTTTCTTCTTCTATTTTTTTCCCTATTTTCTTTTGAGATTTTTGCAGTCATACTAAGGCTGAGTGTAGCACAGATTGTTTTTTCATTTCTGTATTTTATACAATCAAATCTACTAAGTATGTTTTGATTTCAAAGATTCAGACCCAGCAGAGTAGTAACATCAACATGAAAGCCTAAGTGGTCATTGTAAGTGTAGCTCTCTTGTGAACGCAGTTGTCTGTTGCTGCACTGAATGTATGAAAACCTGATTATTTCCTAGGGTATGACACAGTAGCTACATTGTGGTCTCAAAACTGTGTAATCCCAGAGAAATAACTTAGATTGGTTTAGTTTATTGAACATACAAAAATTTGTGCAACCCAGAGGTTAAAATGTACAGTTTAATGAAACAAAAATGCTGAAAATATGAAACAAAGATGAACCAAACACCTGAAAAGAGGTCTTCTTCATTTGAGGAATAGCAATCTTGTATAAGGGAAAATGATCTTCTATAAACAAGAGGCAATAAATTGGCTGAGAAAGCTGGTGGATGATAAAGAATAGGGTACAGTGGATAGGTCTTATTTGTTCTGACATATTTCACTTGCTAGATACACTCCCTAGACAAAAATTCTCTCACATTTTGCAGAAAAATAGTTGAGCTACTTCCTTAGAAACATCAACTAATGTTTAGTGTAGCTGCATCCTCTTGTGAACCAGTGCACCTCAAATGTCTGCATTCAGAAATGGAAGGTCCCGATCAACTCTGCAATCAAATACTCATACAGTTCACTATAGTTAGCACATATGGCCCTATTATTCAAATGTGATTAGCTGACCATCCCCAAAAGAAAAACTCATGAAACCTTTATATCAGGAGAATGTTCAAACTGTTATTCATCAGTATGCTTTCTTGTAAATGACTAAAGAATAATGTTCAGTTCTGCAACAGGCAGATTAGTATAGGGTGGAAATGAATTGTCCTCAAAAACTTAATCTAGAATCCAAAGGAGTTATTAGACTGATTTCCACTGATCTAAACCTTCTAAAGTCCTTACCAGAACTCTGGGCATTCTTTAGACAACCTAAGCACTGACCAATTCTCTTTCCTTTATGTTTCCCACTGGTTTGGCACAAGTGGTTTAAGTCTGTCATCAGAAACATATGGATCTATTTTTTAACAAGGCAGAGAAAGTTGGGAAGAACATACTCTGACTGTATCCATGTGTATTTGAGTTAAAAATGAACATGCATTTCTTAAAAATGATTAAAATTATTTTAAAAGAAAAATACAATCATCCCCATGGTTTGAGAGAACTTGAAAAGGCTCTTTGGATAGCAGCTGTCCTGAAATAGCTTTCAATATAATTGCTGTAAATAAAGATATTATATCTACATAAATCTTTATTTTTGGAGGAACATGATTGCTTCACACATTAGATTTGTCACTGTGACATGACAGCTTTTCCTTATTTGAGCATTCCCCAGTAAATCTTTATTCACAGCAACAACTGATGCATCACTCCAGATAATATACTAGACAGCACAAAATGAAAACAGTTTCACACAAAAGCATCAAACACATGTACAAAATATATATAAAAAACCCCAGATCCTACATGGCAGGGTTTGACACAGTCATAAAACTAACAGATTCTGACAAAGAAATAAAAAAATATGCTATTACATTTTTTCTCTGCTTTAGCTGATTTATGAAGTGGCAGTGTGGTTCAAAGATGGAAAAAGCAGTAATAGAACAGATGTCTTAATTTTTGATTGAACAGATTGTGCTCCAATATGTGGACAAAAATTGTATCTCCCTCACCTGTGACATCTTTATTTCTGTAAATGAAAACAAAACAAACTGTGCATCTCACCAAGGCAATTTTACTCTTTAGTTCTTACTGGATACTTGTCCCTTAAGTTTGACAGCAAATGATGGATTCTTTTTTTCCCATTATGTAGTGGAATACTTCTCGCTTACCATTTGGAGTTGAAATCTGCCCTGCATGCACAATAGTCTGTATTCAGATGGGTTCCTGTTCTGCTACTCTTTTGACTAAATTAGCTTTTAGGTGCGGACTCTGTGAAGTTAGAATTTTGGCCACCAAGCTAAGTAACCCAGAGCTTAATAGCTTTGCTATCAGTGGCTCAAATTACATGAATTTTAAACAAACTTCCACTCTTATCTGGTCTTTTATCTTAGTGCTCCATACATATCAGAGCTGACAGTGCCTTACTTCTTGCACCATGGGAAGAGCCATGCTGGAATCAGAGAAGTCCTTAATTGATGGCAGTGGAAGCCAGGAATGAGATGCCGAAGAAGGAAAACTAGCCAAAATCCATGGGTGATGCTCCTGTGCTGTGATACCCCATGGATGCGTGCAGAGCTATCCCAACCTGGGACTCGGCTGTATTTCTGCACTAAATCAGTGCTTCTTCTAGATTTTTTTATCCATGGTTCCTCAACATCCTTTAGATGACAAGCATGCATGAAAGTGGTTCTCACAAGCAGAGAGGCAAATCCTGGGTCTTAAAGACAAGCTATACTTGGATATGCAGGGATAAAGTTCTTCATCTTTTGTCACACATTCTTCTAGTGGGTAAAATCCATTGTCGGTATAATTGCAGAAACAATAAATTGGTTGGTTCTGCAACCAAAATATGAGTGCATAGGCAAGTAGGTGACTTTGAGAATCTGCCTTTAGATGGACTCATTAGACCTGAAAGAAAACTATTAATTTATTTATTATGGTATCCTTTTTAATAATTCCAATGGAAAACAGATATTTTATAACAAAAAACCCAAATGCCTCTGGAATATTGAAGTTTCAGAAGTCAAACATTTCCTTTCCAAGCCCTCCTTCCCACCTTTTCTTTTCTTATGCCTTTTTCACTACACAATTTTCAACTGAAATGATAAACCGAATCTGACCACAATACAGGAATAGTTTTGATCACCTTTATCGGGTAGTGCTTTTTAACAGTTCTCTCCTCCCCTTGCATCCTTTTCCAAATAAAGAATTGGTTTATTTTAATACTGCTAAATATTTACCTATATATTTATTTAAAATGAGATATGTCATTGGATGGGGCAAAAAAAAATACCTCCTCAGTGTTTGTATTCTTAAAGATCTTCCTGTAGTACTGCATTTTCAGTAAGTAAACAATGGAGTTAGTGGGTAAATTTATGTTGTGGCTCATTTATTGAATTTACTTATATAACTCATTTATTTATTCACATTTATTGAAACCACTGTGAAACAGAATTCATTTTTTTTGTACTATTTTAGTTATGTTTTGTAAAGTGAAATACAATCAATAACATTTTTTTGCTGTGGCCATTTTAAATCAAAGCATATTTTTCATTATAAAGTAAATCTCCTCAGGATGTTAAGCTTTGAAATATCACTTTGAAAAGTGATATTTGCCGAGACTTTCTTACTTCTTAAAGTGATCATATTTTTTAAAATTTTATTATAAGTTATATCTTGAGATGCAGATTTCTGCCACGGCTTTGGAGATGTGTATATATCATTTCTCTATGGAGATCAAGAAGAGTTAAAGAAGTTGCATGATAGGTCTAATTATCAAGAGTGTTCTTATCTTGCTGATCCTTATTTAAAATAGTCCCTTCTTCTAGAGCAGTATAATAAAGTGTATTTCAAACCCTTTTATTTCTCACAGACAGTAATCACCAAAAAAATCTCATTGCCTTCAAGAAAAAACAAGGCAGATTAGAGAGACAGTAACAACATAAAGATGTACTGTTGACAATGTAATCTGAAAAAAAGAATTGTGAAAATTCATTAAGTTAGTCAAACAAGACTTACTTTCATCACTGTATCACAATGCCATCAAACACAGATAAACAAGAGCTCCCTCAACTGTAATTTTATCTTTTCCAGTTTGTTTACAATAAGAACCTATCCTAAAATGCTTGAGTCAAAACATCTCTGTTAACATCTAGAGTATTTAGGCCTGATACATTTTAGAAAGCATGGAGAATAGGAAGATATCTCTCTTGAATGGCTGAAGAGTCTCCTCCTAAATTCTGTAATTTGAACAATTGCAACATACTATTTGTTTTAAACTGCTGTTCTACTAGACAAATGAGAAGAGGCATGTCAAAATTAACTGAATAAGATTAAAATATAATTAGCCTTATTGTGATTTTTTTTATTCACAAAAGTTAGGAAGAAGTCCATTATACTGGATGAGAATGACTATGTAGCCTTATAAACAAGGAACTACAGCATATTTTCTCTAAAGATGCTTCAGAAGAGCCACCTCATCCTCCAACACTGATTTAACATACTGATTAATTTCCTTAGAATGTGAGTAAGGACTTCAGAATGAAATAAAATGTATTTTTCATTAAGTTGTGTGCCTAATTGGGGTGTTATGCATTTTGAATACAAAAGCTTAGAATTTTAGTGGGGGTTCACTTTTGTTGGTTTTCTCTTATTTACTAGAAACTCAACTGACTCCAAGTAGTCAGTATAAACAGGGTGAATCATATGTTAAAAGTTAAGTCAATTTAATTACATCTGAAGTCAGGTTATGCACTAAGTTAATTATGAATATTTATTACTAAAATATTATCAACAGTGTCTTTGATTGGCACCAACTTTATCACTTTAAATTAGTTACAGCCTGGATGAGGAAAAATAGATAAACTCTCCTCACATCTATAACATGACTCTGGGTCAGCTCAAGACTAATTAGGAAATGAAAATAAATAGTGGTCTAATATAAGCCCAGTCCAAACAATGAAGAAGGAAGAAAAATCCCAGCAATAGACCTGTCAAACAGATGACAAAATATTGCTTGATATGGTTGTAGTTTGAGATAGAATAAAATCAACCACAAAACAATAGGAAGTCTGGGATAGAGTTTATCCCCTCAGACTGAAGTATTGATTACATTAGCTATACAAGGCAAACCTTTGAAGGTGGGGAGAGAATGATAGCATATGAATGAGTGATTGAAACATAAATGAATATAAGCAGCAAATGAATTCCTGAAAAGGGCAGACTAAACAACATATGAAAATTTACACAATAAAAGCTCTCTCATTGGTTTTTCAGGCCACACTAAACAATGGAAAAATGCCGGTTTAGACATAAAGATGCTCCTGAATCACAAAAATACAATAAACTATCTGGTTATTATTCCTGAGTCCTTTTTTCTTCTGCTGCTTGCTCATTGTGTTGAAGGAAGCTTTAGCACTTTCCGTGACAGCACAATGAATGGGGAAACAAAGCCTGCAGCAAATCTCATGGTCTTTCCCCAATTTAGGTTACGTGTTTCATAAGCTTCCATCAGTTTCCAGTTAGAGAAAATGCTATAACTTGCTTTTAGTCATGCTTTTGAAAAGCTTCAATTATGAATTTCTGAGTGAGTTTATTTATTGCAATTTTATTTCCCTGCTGTCTGTCTGGCTCACAAAATGAGTTTGAAATAATATACACTTCTTCCTCTGGAAATGACACTTATAGACAAGTATGGTATATTTAAGGTAGCAGGAAAACAATGATGAAAACATATTTCTTTATTCTTCCTTATTTGCTTCAGACAAACTTTCTGTTAGAATTTCTCTGTTGATAGCATACTTAGGTTTTTTTATGGAGATTTTATTGCCTGTTGCATCAGGAATTATAATTAGATAGTAACTGGGTTATATTAGTAGTTACAAGTCTACTACTGCTACCAACTAGTGGAGTTACTGTCTTATATAGTCTCTGCTTAGTCAGAGTTTGGGCTATTGGTATTTTGTTGGAGAAGTTGCACAATTGCCAAGGTTGTCTATAGAGTTCATGAATGCATTTTTTACTGTAACAAACAGCTCATTTGTCCTTCTAGCTAAAAAGATCAAGGATTTTTTTGTTGCTGAGGCACATATGACCCAGAAAATCTTATGGGAAGGCCATACAGATACAGTGCACATTGACAGCAGGTGTACTAACTAGTTACAAATTGTATTTATTTAATGAGTGTTACACACTCACCAACCATATGGTAATCAAAACCTTTTCTGGCACTATAAAGACAGGCTATCACAAACCTAGATGAAACATCAGCTGCCTTAACTAGAAACTGAGTAACATTTGGATTAGTGTACAGGGAAACTTAGTGCCTTTGAGGATTTGCCTTGATGAGGATATTATTGTCATTGCCTTCATACTAGTAATATTTTTGTACCAGCTATAATGTGTGATGTCAATGGCATCACACAGTGCATTTGAATTAAGGCAAGCTACAAACCTTTCAAAAGCCTATCTCCACATTTTGGATATTTATGTCTGCAGAAATGTTTCCATATTTATTTCCCTAGTAATCCACTTAATGTAATAGCATTTGAGAAGCTAAGAAGCATGATCTGCTTTAATGACCAAATCTGGAAATGCTTAGTCAGTTATTCAGACTGCAAGTTCAAAATATACATCCTACCAGCTAAGGTTGAAACAAGACTAAACACTCATGGATCAACACACTTGCACAAGTACTCTTTGGTGAATGCTTCTATAATGTGTCTGGCAGATATAACCTACTGCTACACTATTTGCAAATCTCCATTATGATTCAAATCTACAGCACTTCTATATCTCTCTGCTTCCTACCTGCATAAAACCCAGCCCTTTTCTGGTCATCTTGTCCTCTCCCTGCTCTCTGTCCTCTGTGCCATCTTCTCTGACCAGCTAGAATATTGCTCCATCCTTTTTGCCAGCTGAATTTAGGTGTAACATTTTGCTCTCTGCTTTCTCAGGGCTGTGATTTGATCAAGTAGTAACTGCTCCAATTTTCCTTTCCTTCAGTTATGAAACCTGACCACCTGCCTGGGCTGCCCACCCTCTTCCATCCATGTTCCTCATTGCTGTGCAGGTCCTGGAGCCGCCTGCCCATCTCAATGTATCTCCACCCAGGACCCCTTTCTTCTCTGGCTTCTGGGGCTTTCAAGCTTCCAACCTTTTGTTCTTTTTCCTGCTGCTGAGGATAATCTGCCTCTGGCTATTTTTATTCACTTTACCCTCACATGCATCACTTTTTTAGAATAACTGCAAGCAGATTAGAAATAAAAGCAAATAAATAACTTGACAGTGCTCTCTCAAAGGAAATACTGGTTCATAATTTTGCATTAGTTCCCACATATCATTGATAGAGACTGAAAAAAAGATGACCAAAAAGTATCTAGCTTTTCCATTTGTTGATGTCAGTAACACTGTGAAATTGTCTCAAGAGCTAACAGGCCTTCTACTCACACACTGCAGCACACAGACTGCAGCTCATTTCTGTAGAGACATCTCCTGAAGCCCTAGGGTTGTCCTGAAGAACAGCAACACTTGTGTTTTGAAGAGTCCTAAGGGAGGAATAATGGTGGCACAGTGTGTGGTATATCTACCTCTAAAGAGTTTTCTCTAAATGGGCAGCAGAATGGCTTTCATGCAAAACATGTAGAACATTTTGAATGTTAGATAACTGAAGTACTTTTTCACCTCTCACTTATTTCTACTACCTTTTAATTTAAGCACAGATATGAAGGAGATGTGGCATGTATTTGTTAGAGCCATGGTTTGGTGGCACTCTGCCTTGGCCTAGTGTCATTGTAATGTCACGCTCTGTAATATATGTGTAGTAGCTGCTCGAACACTACTGATGTTAATGCCAATATAGAGAAAACTGAATGGAAAGAATGATAAATGTGCATTTTGAACTAATTAGATTTTGGGATATATCTAGCAATGTATATCCAGGGGATTAGAACAAGTGCTCAGACTAGAGGGGTGATGATAGGCAAAAGCTGGATGGAATAGAGGTCTGTCCTGCTCCTGGGCAACATGTTAGGTGAAGAGAAATGTACTGAATCTGCAGTGAATTTTCCAGCTGAAAGAGGAAATGTGGCAAGGGACTGAAAAGTGCAAAAAATACATAGTAATCCTCTGCTTGACACTGGCCTCTGCTGCAGGCTAGAAATATTCTCCGATATTTCAAAAGGCTTGTTATTTTATTCCTTTTGCACTCCAACATGCTGTTCTTAAGCATATAGATCCAATATTGTGCTGAGTGCACTCAGCAGGAGGCAAAACCAAGCAGAATAGACCAACTTTAACAACCCTTCTCCTCCCTGCCCACACCCACTCTTTTCAGTGCTCAGAGCAGTAACGCATCACTTAGGTTATAGGCAGCACTTACTGAGCTGGCTTGTTTAAGAAGCAGCTAGGGGGAAAAATATGTGAAAACCTATACTCTGCTACCTGGAGAAAGATGAAATAGTGTTGTGCTGGGGAATGTGCGAGTTAAAACGAGTGTACGAAGTAGTTTGAAAAAGAAAAAAGTTACCTGTTTCTGTAAGGCATTGTGTTCAGCAACCTGATTTCAGATGTGTTATTACAGAACGGAGTTTAGTCCCAGAGAGCAATGCTTAGTTGGGCTCATTTTAAAATCTTACTTGGAAGTAATCTTGAGAAAATTTCAGTGAGCTGTAATTTGATATTCCTACATGAAAGAAATAATGACCTACTTCATGCAAATTTCTATTTAAATCTATGGATATCCTGGTGGGCTAAGTCGCTGCTAACCTGAGAGGATGGTTTAGAATTTGGCTTGCTGAAGACAACCTTGCTCTTAAAATTGTACTGCTGGGAGAAAGGGAAACCATGGGTCATAGGAAGCAAGGTGGAAAGATCAGTTTTAGTAGTTTTGTTTTCAACAGTTCTAAAGAGCAAAGAGTTTTGAGTTAGTTTAAATCTTTTCTAGTGGCCAAGATCCCACATAACTGAAGAAATTTAAAAGATTATATTTTTTCTACAGTTTGACTTCTTTTTCTTTAAACAAACAAACAAAACCAACCAACCAACCAACCAACCAAAGTTTGTGCATTGGGGTTGCTAACTCACTGGATTAGAAAAATCATATTTGCAGGAACTAGATTGTTGCTTGGACTAGTCCTGATTCAGATTTCATTTAGATGGCATAAATCAAAGCACCTGCACAGAGTCCAGAGAAATTGTGTCAGAAAAAAGGGCTTTCAGGCTTAAAGCTTTCACAGAATGTCTGTGAGCTGATGCCATTTGATGATATTTAAGAATAGAACTGTCAAAAATCTTAGATGGAACTATTCTGTGGGATGTCAGCTATAATTTTGTAGAAAAGAGTTGAATTTGTTTTCCAGAACATCTCTGATATTTGATTTGGAACTTTCTTTTAAACGCCAGAATTTGCTATGCAAGTTTCTACTCCTGATCCTCTAATAATGAGGCTGTATTACAATATACCACAGAGCACTATTTTGGTAAAGTTCTTGGTTACACGAGCTCTCTCTCCTAAGATAATATCAGAATTAGGAAAATGTGCTTGCATTTGATTAATTTAGAAGTTTTTACAAGCCCATTACTTCAGTCTTGGCATTATTTAACAGGAAGGTCATGTTATAGCAGTATATTCTTGCAGCAGAACATTGCAGCATATTGTAATGAGTCACTATCAAAGGGCAGACTTGGTCTTCTAGAAAAATCTTGCATTCTTGGACATGTCCAAAGGGTAATAGACATCATAAAAGGCATGTTTGATTTTTGTTTAGTAATTTGATCTTATTTATATGGGCAAATACAGATCTTCTTATTACTGTAACTGTTTTTAGTACCTCTTGCTTTGTTTCTTCATGGAAGAAGATACGTGGCACCCACCCTGTACAGGTGCATGGGGCTGTTCCTCCTGAGGCACAGGACTTTGCACTTGCCCTTGTTGAACTGTGTGAACTTGTTGAACTCTATCCTGTTGAGGTCCCTCTAGATAGCAACACACCTATCTGGTGTAGCAGCCACTCCTCACAGTTTGTACTATCATCAAACTTGCTGAAGGTACACTCTGCTCCATTATCCAGACCATTAACAAAGATGTTGAACAGGATTGGACCCAGTATTGACCCTTGGGGTAGACTGCTATTCACTGACCTCCAACTAGATTTTGTGCCACTGTTACTATGCTCTGGGGTAAGCCATTCAGCCAATTTTTAATATATCTGAGAAATTATGTGAAAAATTACATGAAATCTCTGCTTGTGATTCAGTACTCTTAAAAGTTAAAAATTATCTTTCCAGTGTGGAACTCCCATTTAAAATGACTATTATTACCCAGCAACATGTGCTCATGCCAGATTTTCTCCATATCTCCTTTTTTTTACCATCCTGGTACTGACAAAATACCTTTTAATGACCTTCTGTCAGGGGAATCAACACTTATATGCTTGGTTTTGTAAATTGGTCTTGGGATATATAATGAAACACCAGATACTATCTTACATACAAAAGTAAAGTTCCTGGTATTTTGTGGGAATTGCCATTACAGAGACAAAAGTGTGTGACAGAGGGAGGGAAGATGTGAAGCATTTTTAAGAACTAAAATTAGTCAGGATGGTCAGGAACTGGCAGCAAAAGGCCTGGAAAAGCCTCAGTATCCCTTTTGTTGCTCAGATAACTGGCTCCAAAAAGATGCAGCCACTTCAGTGGTGAGGAATAGAGGCAGTAACAGGGTAAAGTATGGGTGATAGCCTCTCTGTTTCTTTTAACCGCCAGCAGTGAGGGGGACCCACATTCATGCCATGTGTGATGACTGCATTGCCCAGACTGCGCCTTCCCTAGCAGTTTGTGTAAGCCTGCACTTTTTCAGCTGGGCAAACTCCCTCAGGGGTCTCAGTCTGAAATTAGCCTGTTGACATGGCCTCTGTGGACATGTCAGTGAGTCACTGGGGTTTGGTTCTCTGTCCCTGTCACCTTCCTGGGGGCCAGTGAGTTTCCTCCTGGCTGCTACTGGCTACATTTTTGGAGTGTTATTTTTCTGGGATTTTTTTTTCTCTTAATACTATTATTGTGTAAATATTTTTAATTGTATTAGCTTTTTTGGTAACTATTCTAGCTTTTTGTCAGTAGGAGTCAGACTTCTGAAAACATTGCTTTCACCGAACAGAAGTTAAATGAAGCAAGATCTTAAATGGACATTTTGAAGGTGCAACTTCCAAATGTATGGGGAAGGCAGAACCAGCAAATACTTTATGTGTGAAAATGTTTCTGTTCTGTTTCCTTCATCTTCTACTCTAAAAGTTTGCTAAGAACTGTAAGAAGTCTGCTGTTTTTTTATGTACAGCTCTGTGTCTATCACTTCCCTCCTATGTGGAAAATACTCTCTTTTACCTTTTCCTTTTTTCCTAATGGCAGAACTCAAAAAGAAGATAGCATCATTAACTCTTTCCAAGTCTATATGTTCTTGCGGAAAACCAGTTAATTGGTTTTCCATTTCCTTCAAATTCCCACAGTTCATGGTCATGAAACCAGCTCTGCTTAGTGCCTGGCAAACTAACATAGCCAAATTAATACATATATAGAGTTTCTTTGCAATTCATGTGATTAGAGCAGATGTGCATGACTCTTCTTCTGAATATTGAGTAAGACCTTCATGTTCTCTTACCTGGTGTGAATGAGCAGAAGTCTGTAGCATTTTTAATACCAGAATAATATTTTATTTTACAGTTTACTGTGATATACAAAAGAACTTAATATCCTTGTTAAGTAGAAGGTTATATTCTCCTACCTCCCAGAAGTATATTTTCTATGCTAATTTATTTTCTTATACGTAAAAACATTTGATAACTCAACATAGAGAAGTTTACTGTGAGATAAACAAAAAAGCAAATTGTTCTGAATCAAAAATGCATATCTATATAATACTTTTTAATACATTTGATGCATCTTAGTTGGTAAAAAATGAGACACTAAGCTGATTTTTAGTTTGATTATCTTTACTATTTTTCCCCAGAAATGTTGCATGACATAATTTTGCATGATCATATGTATCATTTTAAATATGAAATCAATAATAAACTAAAGAACTTGCAGTTCAAATATAAGTATATAATTTCATGTCTTTTCATTCTCTTTAACTCAGAAGAGCTTTTTTGCAAAATTGTTGTAACTATAGCGAGCTTTTATAGAGTGCCTCTACAACAGTTATAATGTCTTGTGATTTTTGTGGGGTCAAGAAATAGATACTTTTTGTTCAGTGTTGATTTGCACAAGCACCAGTGTGAAGGAAAAAGTAGATAAAATAAGAGTGGCAATAAACAGAAATTATTTTCATACCAAAAAAGGCACAGCTATGTTATGTTTAGAATCACAGATTCTCCTGCCTTTTCAGTGATGTCGTTAGTTTAGGAGGCTTTATGTATGATGAATGAGTACTGAGACGAAGCATCTGATTGCAGGATGACAGCACAAAATCCATGTGGATCCTCTGCTCTTTGCTGATCCTCTGCAGTGCTTGTGACCTTTTTTCACCCATCCCCAAAATCTTCCCAAAGCGTTCTGGCATTTTCTCTTCCTTGCCTGTGAGGAGTATACATCTGACGTAATCATGACAGCACAGAAAGTGAGAAGAGGAAATCTGAATAAGTGGGCTGCGTGACCAAAGGACTAAAATCATATCTTGAGAGGCAATGAACTGGGAGCAAAGCATACATGAAACCGACTGCTGTGGTTACAGTCATGCAACAGTCTTTCTTTCCATCTGTCAGGAAGATGAAAACATTGCCCATCCTTATGACAGAAGGATAGAGGATAATGGAAGCTGGCTGACGTAATACCCTTGTGTGTATGCCTGGGATTTTTTCCTATACAATTGCAATTGGACATGTTGTTAATCAGAAAAAGGAAGTCTTACCTAAGATACATATGAACCTTTGGAAAATTCCACAAACCAGTCTTTGGCTTCTCTAGCATGCTACTTATTTTTCATTTACACCCCTTTACCCTTAGCTGCAAAGGTTCTATAAAAGGAATTTGAAATGCAAAGGATGCACCAAGTTGTAGCAATCTCTTCCAGGACTGTATATTCAGAGTAAGGGACATGGACATCGAGCCATATCATTTTTACTATCTTACAGAGAATTTCTTACCCTCCCAAGGTAGATTCATCACATGACTTTAACTACCTGCCCATAAATATCTTTTCTCTATGCAGGCAAGTGAAAAGGAGCAAATGAGGCATCTTGAACAAACAAAAAAACCAGCATTTAATTTTTTAAGTAATGGACCTCAGGTGCAGAGATGTCTGAGTGGCTCTGCATGACATTCCCCTCTACTCTGCTCTCTTGAGACCCTACCTGGAGTACTGTGTCCAGCTCTGGGTCCCCCAACATAACAAAAACATGGAGCTGTTGCAGTGAGTCCAGAGGAGGGCCACCAAGATGTTCAGAGGGCTGGAGCACCTCTCCTATGAAGACAGGCTGAGAAAGCTGGGGTTGTTCAGCCTGAAAAAGAGAAGTCTCCAGGGAGACCTTTATAGCAGCCTTCCAGTACACGAAAGGGGGCTACAAGAAAGCTGGGGAGGGACTTTTTACAAGTGTATGTAGTGATAGGTCAAGTGGTAATGGTTTCAAATTGGAAGAGGGTATATTTAAGTTAGATATTGGGAAGAAATTCTTCACTCTGAGAGTAATGAGGCAGTGGAACAGGTTGTTCAGGGAAGTTGTGGATGTCCCCTCCCTGGAAGTGTTCAAGGCCAAGTTGGATGGGGCTTTGAGCAAACTGGTCTAGTGGGAGGTGTCCCTGCCCATGGCTGGGGGCTTGGAACTGGATGATCTTTAATGTCCCTTCTAACTCAAACCATTCTGTGATTCTATGACACAGTCATAGAATGACATTCTGTGACATGGGGATAACTTAGCTACAGTGACTGTGGAAGCTCTGTCTTAGTTCAGCACTACCCTAAGGATCCATGTACTGCACTCGTGTGTATAGTAGTGCTTCGTAAACTATAGCAGCAGACATTACACAACCTTTTTTTCCCTCATGTGTATGCAGTGCTATACAGTTTTGTACAGCCTGATTGCTTGTTATTTTCCTACAGGGCCATTGCTGCAGGTATGGGGTAAGGCTTGGTGGGTGAGTCATGTCAGCACAGTGAAAGAACCACAGCTGCTACTTACTGTCCTCAGTCTCCCTCAACTTAGAAAGGTGTGTAATGAACAAGCAGAATGAAGACACAGGAAGGACAGTCATTCTGCATCTTCTTTCCCCTGAATGAGTTCTTATTTACTTTAAAAGGAGATGTAGACAATGCAGATCTTGTTCTTCTAGCATTAAAATTGAATTAAAATGTTTTCAATTTAGAAGGATGTTCTAAAGGCAACAATAAAAACTTTTTATCAGGCTGAGCTAAGATTTCTTTTGATTTTCTGTAGTGCTGTGGGAGGTCAGTAAAGAGGCCAAACTTTCCAGTTACATCCTATTTGTGGAGTCTTGCTCACAATGTTCTTCAAAACTGCACAGAATAATAATGTGAGTCAAACATCTTTATGCCTTCTTCAACTCTTTAAAACATATCTTGAGAAGAGATAAAGGCCCATATGAGCATATCTAAAAAGGGGCTGCAACTCATTCTATGTGACAGATCATTTATAAAGTGTACCTGGGGAGAAGAGATGTCTGTTGGGGCTTTTCTTTTTGTCATATATCGCTCCCTGAGGAATACAGGCTCAATTGTTCTGGTAAAATAAAGCTATATCTACATTGCAAACACATCATTAGGAAAATGTTCATCAGGAAAGGAAGTAAAATTTCATGATGCACATAAAGTTTGCCTGCTACAGCTCTGGAGTATTTAAAATGTCATCGGCTGTTCTGTGTGGGATTCACTGAGCTCACAGAGGAATTGTGTGAAATGACCCTAAAATCTTGTAAGCAAGCAGGGCAGGCAGATGGTTAAAGCTTCCAGGCTTGTAGCTTTTGCTTAAAGGTCAGACAACATGTCACTTTTCCTGAGCTGGAAGCAAAGTGAGTGACCCCAACACAGGCCACAGTTTCGTTATTCACATTCTTGTTAGAGCACCGTGTTACTACTTTTGATCTCACAAGGATTTTGGCAGGATGGGTACTAGTAGTCCAGAAGGTGAAGTCCTGTGTGAATATCAGCAGTCACAGCCAACCATGGGCTCCCTATGCTCACCAGTCTCACAGCCTGACCCTACCTGGGCAAGTTTATCTCTGTCTCTAGTTTTTTAAAAAGGACTGAGAAGTACATTCCCAACTGTCTTTTGCCAGGACATGATACAATGGGAAACTTTTCTCTAAGAAGTCACTTGTTGTGGAAAAATTACTAATATCTGAAGGCCTTTTGGGTCAAGGGGGCAGCTGAGGGTTTTCACTTGTTGCCAAAAGGTGCTTTCAAGTGGCCACAAACCCATTTGGCAAGCAAATTTGTAAATCAGATAGCTCATCTCATCTTGCTCTGTCTGATTAACTGGCAGTTATGTATGTACAACAGATGTAGAAAGGAGTAAAAAAACTACTGAAAACCACTTGTCCAAGCTAACCTGCTTCATCTTTGTGGAAAGGCATCCATGCTTGAGCTGTCAGCAGGTTTAGGAAGCACTTTTCCTCATGCTTTGTCCTCTCCTCTGTGGTGCAGACATGTCTGGAAGGTCATGTGTAGACATTCATGTGCTGAAGCAGCAGACAGAAAGCCATCTCTGGTCCCACATTTAAAAGCATCAGAAATAATGAGTCATGCTTCAATGGGAATGGCTATGTTGTATGCCATTGGCATGGGCTGTCACTCTTCCATTTGTTCAAAGAAAAAAGCATATGGCCATGCTCCAGCTCTGAGATTGAGACAGTAAACCTCCAGGGGATGTAAGTTTTTGGCTGCCCAAGTCCACATTGTCTTTTATAATGGAATGTGGGCTCAATGAGATCTTATCTGCCAGGATTTTCTGTGTAGACGTAGTCTCAGGAAGACTTAGAGCATTCCCAGTCCTGTGACTATAACAACTGCTTGTCCTTAGGACTGCAGCTTCCTCATCCTCATTTCAAAGCCCAGGAACTGACTTGTGATGGCCCATACCTGGTTACACAGACATATAAGGCTATACCTGGCCTTTCTCCTAAGGGAGGAGAATTTTCTTATAGCTTCCTCTGTCTAGTTTTCCTGTCCACAGGAGATATTATTCAGGCCTGAGTATGATCCCCCTAGTAAGAACTCTGAAGCCCAGTTTCCTATTGAAAGTGCATAGCAGGCTCTTCCCCAGCAATGAAAGAAGATTTTTCCACTCTAGAGATAACAGCAGTAACTCAGCAAGACTGATCTCCACATTTCTTCTGAAGGTAGATGGAATTCCTCTCTGAGATTTAATATTCAGGAAAATAAATAGCTTTTTTGCAAATGAACTTGCTTCCTCTTAAAACAACTTTCATATGAAATGTCAGTATAAATTCTGAATTACAACGCCTGATATCAATTACGACCATAACTACCTGAGAATGCAGCTCTATCATGGACCTGTGTTAATTTAAAGTGCTTTCATTAAGCTCTTTAGAAAAAGATATTAATGTAGGCTTTATTTACATCCCCTCTCCTCCTTCTGCTTACTGAAATAGCTTCATCAGGTTAAGCAAGATTCCTCTGGTCCTTGAAGCCAAATATTCTTTTTCCTTCCTTTTATCTGATGTTAGTTTGTGGTGCTATTATTCTATTTGCCCTTTTACAAGCAAGGAGTAAAGAGCAAAGCTGGCTTACAGAGTTTATCATCACCTTCCACACCACAGCTGGACCCTTGTGACTCAGTTTCAGATGTAGACATGTCTCTAAAGTTTCTTTGTCAAGAGGAGGTTCAAAGAGAAGTCCTCTGTCCAGGAGCACCATGTGGAATCTACTCTTAGGGCATGAGTATGCGTTCTCTCCATGCTGCAGCACAGAGCAAAGAGAAGTGGAAGTTTTACTTCTATTTAAGAAAAAGTTTTCTTTTTCTGCAGATTAAAGTTTTCTTCAAAAAAAAAAAGCTTTCAAAAAGTAACGACTCAATAATTATCTTGATAGAGGCTGAAATTTTGCCCTCTTTGTTTTCTGTCTAAATCCCCATAGTTATTTTCTCAGTGTCTTTAAGTCTGTATATCCAAGAATCATTATTTATTATTAAATCACCAAATCAGAGCAAAGCACAGACTTATTCTGATACAGGTAATTGTATTTGTTACTTTTCTAAATGTAAACATCAATTCTTATGAAATCTTCTTATATATTTTGAGTGGGAATAAGTAAAAAAGAAAACCAAATTTCAACTCAGTTTAAAACCTGCTGCGGTAAGTTATTATTATTATTTAATGTCTATGGACACTTATCACCATTTAACTGCTTATTCCATGTCAGTTAATTCCATATCAGACAATGGTATATTAGTTTGATATTGTTTATCTCCCAGGTAGTCATGCCTAAGGAAAGTCTCAGAAAATACATCAGTCTCCAAAACAAATTGCAGTGACAAAATGCATGTGGCATTTTCTTATTACCTATGGTTGTGAAGACAACATTAGCAATTTTTATAACTTGGGGAACTTGGCTGTAAGGACGTTTCTATTTCCCAACAACTGAAGTACTCTAATTCTAAATAGAATGTGTTGCTTCTTATTCTGTAATTGAATTAGAAAGCATGTTAATAATGTATCATGTAAACTGCTAGCACAATTATTACTGAAAAACAAATTAAGTTTCTTTTAAATACAAATAAACAATTACAGCAGTAAATAAGAATATTCTGGAAAACAGTAATGGATAGCTAATACAAAGCAGAACATTTATTAAATAAAAGGCAGATGAAACTCAAGATTGATAAACATGAAATCATACACATGGGAAAAACAATCCTAACTTTGCATATGAAAGGATGGGCTCTGAGCTCCCATCATCACCCAGGAGTGGAATCTTGAGGTTATGACTCATATTTCTGTGCAAACATGAAATGTAGTGCTTGGTATCAGCCAAAATGCAATTCACATTTTTGGAAATAGGAGGAAAGGAGAAGAGACTGAAACTAAGAACATTATTATTGTGACTCAGTATAAATCCATGGTTCACTTGTGGCTTAAATACTGTGCCCTTCTTCTCAAGAAGAATAGATTAGAACTGAAAAAAGTTTAAGGGAGAGCAACAAGGATGATCAAACATCTCTAATGGCTCCCAAATCACAGGTGATTCAATAAAGTGAGTTTCTTCTGGAGAGATGAGTTTGGGGAAGGGAGTTGTAGCAAAGGTCTATGAAGCAGTGGAGAGTGTGAAGAGGGCAGAAAAGAATCTGCCATTGGGTATCTCCTTCTGACTGGGAACAAGAAGCTGTGATCTGGTGGTTGTAGGAACCATAATCAAGACAAACATCACGAGTTTGTTCTTCATGCAGAAGGCAGGAGACTTGTGGAATTCTGCCACTGAGGACACCAGAGGTTTCTATGTGTCCTAGGGGAGACTGGATAAATTAATGAAAGGGAAATCCGTGGAGAATTGCTACCACTGTAGAAATGACAGCTGGCTCAGCATCATTCTGAGCAAAAATTGATTGGGTGGGAAAAACTGGATATACTTATCCTGCTCTCACACCCTTCCTCAAGCACTCTCGTATGGCACTTGTAGGAAGAAGCACAGTGGGCTAGATGAACCTATGGTCTTACACAGTACAGCCACTTGTATAGTCTTAAGTTATGAAGTGTGGCTTAAAATGCATTGCAATTGAATTCTAGGTTTTTGGTTTGGTATATTATATTTCCAAATCTTCAGCCTTCAGAGAACCTCCCTTCTCCTCTAAAGCCCAATGCCTTGAAGGTAACATTGTATGATCAAAGCCAAAGGGAAGAAATGCACAAAAGATTAAAAACTGAGCATATGCTGAAGTTCCTGGCTGCCATGTAATGTTTAACGCCTTTTATTTTGCATTGGCATTTGATTAGAACTTTGCTACTCAGTGTACAAAACCAAGAATATTGAAAGTAATAAATTACTAGCTTTAATCTCACTTTGTATTGAAGAGATCTTTTTACAATGTGCTAACTCAAAACATAGCAATGAACCTAAAATTCGGAGAAGGAAATGCAGACATTAACTGTTGTCCAGTAGTATACAGGCATAATTAAATATGACGTTGCAGCTTTATCTGTGTTTTTAATGCCCTAATCATATCCTAAGTCTTCCAGCACTTCACACTTGCTCTGTGACTGAGATGATTGCCATTTGCCTAAGGTCACATAGAGCACCTTGAAGAGCTGCATCAGAACATAAGGTTCTTGGCTCTGGGCACCCAGCTCAGAGCAGGCACTGGCACTGTCTGCAAAATCTTAACCTCCAAGACTGCCTGTAGTCCATCTTTACTTTGCCAAAATAAGTAGCAATCAGGCTTCTTTTTATGGAAGCATACTGCTGTGTAGGAAAATCCCCACAAAGCAGATGACTGATCCTTTCTTGGTACAGAAAGGCAAACTAAAAATAACACTTATTTTTCCTCTTTTTTTTTTCCTTAAATAGTAACTTTTGATGTAATTTATTTATGAATCAGGATCTGTTTCTTTGGTGTGTTGGTTTGTTTTGCAGAGATGCTTTTTTGAGTGAGGAGCTTATTGGGGTTTGGCTGTGGTTGCGGTGATTTACTTACCTCTATGTTTGACAGTTTCTCTGGAGAGACAGTAGTCTTGAGATCAGCAGAAATATGGAAAATACAGGAACTAAGCCTGAATTATAGGTGAGGTAGGTAAGGAAATTTGTTTTACAAGGAATACTTTCTGAATTATCCCAGAGAGTAACTTGATAACATACAGTATAATACTGGTTTAAGCTGCTGTACAGCTGATATAAAGTGTATTCAGTGTTTACATATTCAGTCATTTTAGATCACAAACCTTTCAATTTCTTTCGTTTGAAAATTCATACAGTAGGTTTTGGCTTTTCTTTTAAGCATTAACACTTAGCCAGGGATCCTTGGCCCCTCCAGCAATGAGCCTGTCTCTGCTTCAGAGTTATAATCTGTGAGCAGCAAAACAATCCAACAATGGCATCTTCCTTGCCAAACAAGAATTCTCTTGGCATAACTGTCCAGGAGCTAGGACTTAACATTAATTAGCTCAGAAATCCTTTTCTACAAGAAGATGTTCTATTCTGTTGCATCAAATATGTGCTTCGTGACCATTTGACAGATTTATATGTCTGTGGGGTCATGTATTTGTGTGGTTGAAATGCTGATCACATATTTGGCACTTGAATATTTGACACATTTGGAGTTATTGTACCAAGGATATTATTTTAGTGTATTACTGCGATTTGTACAGGCACGTACAATAGTTCTCTTATTAATAAGCATACACATCTTTCTGTGGCCTGTTAAGCTCATGTTCAGGCACTTTGCAGGAAATGTGTGCTCCACAAATGTCAATTCTGTAGTTCAGTTGACATAGGCCAGGTGAGAAATTCATCTGTACTGACTCTGCTTCTGGGGAAGTGGCAAAAAGAGTCACCAACACTTGCGCCCCAGGAGTGCTAATATATTTAGTTCTGGGGTTATGAAATGATTTTTCCTACTATTTGCTATGAGAAGCAGTATGCAATATTTATGTGGGAACATGTGTGACTTGGGGAGAAAGCTGAAGCAAAGACAAGCAAGAAATTTGTGTTTTGAACCAAAGTTCTACAGTGCAAAGTGAAGGAATACTGACTTGAACTCACTGTGTGGTAGTTGTGCCCTGTATATTTCACATACCCTTTAAAGGAGGTTAGAATTGCTTTTCATCTTTCATGATGAAGAAAAAAAATTATTAGCAGAGTGCTCTGATGACTAGATTAAAGGAGAAAGATTAATGTTGATTTCTACTGTCCATCACCCTGAGAAACACTATGAACCTATATGGCAACTACATAAGAAATATTGAAAATTCTTCATTTATGACTCCATTCAATTTAGGATGGAGGTATACATGGCACTGTAAATTGGGTGACTCACATACAGAGGGAAATGATTATTTTTCACCCTCTGACATGAATTCTTATTTATCCCAAGCCACGAATGTGGCAGGAAGTAACCACCATTCATTTCATATCTTTGTGTGTACCTCTTTGTAATCACCCAGAGCAGAAAGAATACAGAAAACAAAACAAAACAAAAAAAGGAATAAAAGAATCTTCTCAAGGAAGGGTATAGCAGTTTTGAGAGGTGATTTATCAAAATACAGTGGCTTGAGCTGAAACTGAAATGGTTAAACAGTTAGTGGTTGGGAAATTTGCCTGTGTTCGGCTTAAGTAATCTGAGATCTGAGTTTATGGCCCAGCTTGTTTATGGCTCTCCACTGCTATATTAACAAGATCTCTGTATTAACCTCTGTATACCTTTGTTTTTGAGAAGTGCACAGATGATAGTATTTCTTCTATTTGACTTACAAGCTGTTTTGGTTAGTGACAGAGAACGTATCTGGCCATGTATACATTCAGTTTGGTGCCTCTGGGTATTATAATTAGAATAATGTTCCTGGTGCCAGATGGAAAACCATTCAGTAGGAATGAGAATAATGATTTTAACAGGATATTACTGTACAACAGAACGGTGCCTAAACCCTAGGAATAACTCCTGAGTACACCTTAAGAGGCTTGTTCTAATGAAGAATCACTTGGCAGCCTGGATTCCTTTAATGGACCTTACCAAGTACAGTAAGTCTCACCATCTGCTGCACCCTCTAATTACCAGTGAGAAAAGGACACTTTTCCCTGCTGCACCACACAAAGAAACATGATTTAAATGTGTATGTTACTTATTCAATGTAACATACATCTGTTGTGTTCTCTCATGTTTTAGACACAAATCTGGGAGGAGGTGAAAATAGCCTTGTCTGGGAGATGTACATCCTTTTCACTGTCCTGGGACACACATAATCTTACCATTGGGTAAATCTACAATTTCCTTTCCCCTTTTTTGCTCTACTTAAGTCATTTTGCTGGTGATCTGCCCCTATGTTTATTTATGAAGTAACAGGAGTGGGTTGAGTTGCTATTTTACAGACTTAAAGTTACTTCAGAAAAAAACAAGTCAGCCTTGGAAAGTCTTTAGTCTTCTTTTGAGAGATGGTGTCTAGAGAAAGAGAAAACAAGTGAGAGGCAAAATAAATCACAGCCCTTTCTAGAGACTTTCCCTTTTCTCAGACTTCAGTGTGACTATGAAAGGAAGGAAAACCTCCTGTACTCCCACAACATGAGAAAAGCTGGCAAGAGGTTTGACCCTGCTCTGCCTCTCTTTCTGATGTGTGCAAAGATGTCACCAAGACAGGAAAAAAAAAGCTACAGCACTTGGAAGGACATTGTAATACCTGCCCATCATCTCCCATGTGACCTTTCTCTTAGAAATAGCTGGGGGTAGCTGTGGAAAGGATGCATTTTTCCCCCTTCACTGAGGAATTTGTAGAGAAAGCAAAAGATACAGGGCCAGATATCTAGATATATATGACGAAAGAGAAATAGCTTAAGATCTTTCTAGAGGCAGGGAGATCAGCCAGTGAAAACATCTTGAAGATCAGCGTCTTCTCTTTGGTGATAACTCCTTATGCAACTACATCATTCAGCAACCTCAGCGTTGAACATGTGACACCATTAAGTGTGGCTGGTGGAAAAATGTGGCCGTGCTCCAGCTTCTCAACCCTCAACTCTCTGTGGAGAGAGGTTCCTCAGCTATTTACTACATCTTTTTCCTCAGGCTGTCTGTTTTGCTAAGGCATACCAGAAACGAAGCTTAATTTCTGATGTTCTTTTAATAATCCCCAGGTTTTCCCATAAAATCTCACAAAATGAGAGGAAAAAAATCCCTTTCAGGATTTCTTTTTGCTTCATGTCAGGGAGCAGGCTGCTCCAAGAGGAAAGGCAGCTTGGAGTTAAGGGTAACAGCAAGGAGTCAGTGCCATGAGCTCCCTGAGTAATGATACCATCACACACTACTCAGACTAGAAGTGCAGAGCAGGTCTGGAGGTGGTGGACAGAACCACCTAGGAGGTCCTTTAACTTCCAGGTGGTTCCCCAGCAAAGCAACAGGTCCAGAGGCAAATCAGTGGTCCAGATCAGCCAGTACCTGGCCAGACTGCGATGAGGCTCAAACAGGTGAGGACTTGAGCTTAAATGCAGGTTGGGAGTGATAGTAGAGAAGGCCCCAAGGGGCAACTCCCAGCATTTTTCACAGCAGCCTGCTACAAGGCCACCCAGCTGCTCCATGTCAGCTGGCCTTGACCTAAGGCAGCCAAACCCCCAGGGTTTGGAGGGACATGGGGTTATAGTCAGGGTCCTGACACTTGCAGAAATAAATGTTGGTCTTCCTGCTACCCTTTTGTTGGACAAACTGATAGAGATGCATCAGGTCCAAAAGGAGGATTCTTGTGAATCTGTGAGGGAAGTATATTGTTGTTCATTGGAATGGAAAATGTGAATGAAACTGAAAAATGGCATGAGTGTGCCTCAATTTCCTTTGAATCAAATCTTATTAATACTATAGAAGAAATTGTTCTACATTTGTTGCTAATTATTTTTTAAATGATAAGGGCACATTGCTTC
This sequence comes from Mesitornis unicolor, assembly GCF_000695765.1. Lineage (NCBI taxonomy): Eukaryota > Metazoa > Chordata > Aves > Mesitornithiformes > Mesitornithidae > Mesitornis > Mesitornis unicolor. The sequence continues at coordinate 15,859 of NW_010162010.1, read as the reverse complement.
AAGAAAGTTCCCACATCAAAATCAAAGGGCATTTGAATTAGAAACTTAAAAAAATGGAATACATCTTTTGAACCTACAGATTTAAAGGTTGACTGATTTTCATCCAGGGGATGACTGTTATCAAGAACAGTAGCTTGTGGGCAAACAAGACCAGATGTTTTATAGGCATTTGGTCACAATTCAAAGATTTCAGAAGTCTTATGATGCAAAGGCAAACACAATGCTTTTCAGCAAATACATAATACTGTAGTTAAGATATGCTTTGGGACCTAATGAATTTGTGAACTCAGCAAACTTTAGGAACCTTCCTATTCCTTTGATCGCTGTTTTAGCCTGTCAGCTTTCCATAGTAAGGGCAGAGGGCCTTCTTCATGACTGCTTACTGACTATACATGAGCTTACTTTCCTTTCAAATGCTGAGGAATTACCTGTCCTTAACTCCTGTCTGTAAAATAACTTACATTGTCTTTTGTCATACTCTTCTTCCTCATACCAGTTTCTTACAACCTGGCTATGGTCAAAGATACAGTGTTGCAAAATCTTACTCCGAGTAACATCGTATCCGCCTTTGTTGTTTGCATTGTGGTGATGAATAAGATCTCTGCAGACTAAAAAATCCAAATATTAACTGCTATTATAAATATGCAGAAAAGGCTCCTTGCTTTGACTCTAATCAAGCAGCAGTTGACATGTATGAGTTGGCTGTATGAGACAACTTCTTATGGACTGGCATACAAATTTTGGTTTTTTTGAATGACACTTGAAAATGAGTCTAATTTCTGTACTAGTAACCTCTGGTCTTTGAGACTGAGGGTTATCAGCAGCACTGGAGGTAGATGAACAACTTGTAACTGGGTTTCATGGTAAAAATCAAAAAGTTTCTCGTTTAAAAAATGCACCATTGGGAAAGCCTGATATGTCTCTGTTTGTTGTTTACTTGTCTATTTTTTGGCAAAGCAAAAAAATAGATCTGAAAAATATTTTTATGTTAAACTGGATGCTTTTATTTAATTAGTTAAAACAGTGGTTTGGGTCATTTAGCTTTCCAAAATTCCTTTTTTTTGCCTTTACCCCTTCATTTCATTTGGGTAACTATTTAATACTAAAGAATTGGGTTATTTTGCTTTGCCAAAAAAAAAAAAAAAAAAAAGGAAGAATATTATTATGGCTCATAGGAACCAAATAGAAAATGCCAGGGCTTCCCGGAGTTAACACAAATATGAGATAGAAAGATACAAAAAACATTCTACAATTGCCTTGCTAGGAAAAGGAGGTACTGAACAAATCCCAGTGAGAAGGCAAAACTGTGATTGGATTGGATATTGGGAAAACTGGAGTGTTTAAGTGCCTTTTTTCTTCAGTTTCACTAACCATGATAAATGTGGCCAGATGGCTAAAACAATGAACATCGGTGACAGATGGGTAAGTGCTCTAACTAGCATCAGAAAAAACAGGTTAGAGATGCTTGTGAATTGGCAGAGCCTGATGAAACTCACTCTGGAATACTTAACGAGGTAGCTGAGGCTGTTCCTGCTGCTTCAAGCTGGCATGGAGGGTGGATGAGGTTCCAGAAGATGGAAAGGGACAACCACAATCATGGTTTTTAAAGAGAAGAGAGGACAGAAGCTGAGAAGTAAGACTGGACAAGGAGTATCCAGAGAGTCACTGAGTGATCAACTTAACTTCCGAACTCAGAGAAATACAAATAAGAGACTGAAAAGAATAAATCATACCAAACCAGCCTGATTATCTCCTGTGACATCATGGAATAGAGAATCATAGAATCATAGATTAGTTTGGATTGGAAGGGATCTTTAAAGGTCATACAGTCCAAACCTCTGCAGTGAGCAGGGTCATCTTTAACTAGATCAGTTTTCTCATAGCCCCATTCAGCCTGTCCCCAACTTTCCTATAAGACCCCTTTAAGTATTGAAAGGCCACAGTAAGGCCACAGTAAGAAGACCACATAGCCTTCTCCTCTCCAGGCTGAACAACCCCAACTTTCCCAGCCTTTCTTCATAGGAGAGTTGTTCCATCCCTCTGGTCATTTCTGTGGCCCTCCTCTGGACATGCTCCAATTGGTCCATGTCTTTCCTGTGCTGAGGGCTCCAGATCTGATGCAGTACTCCTTGTAGCAAATGTCTATGAAGCATGGAAAAGCGTGGAAAGAGCAGGGAAGAATCTGCTGTTCATTATCTCTTCCTGGCTGGGAATAAGAGGATGTGATCTGGTGTTTGTAGGAGACATAATCAAGACAAACACCATGAGAAAAGAGAGGCAATTTTAAATACTGTGTCTTCAATAGAGCTTTTGATGTTGCTTCAGGTGGCAGTCTCCAAAACAGTCAAGAAACATAGCCTAGAGGTATCTCCTACAGAGCAGATGTGTGGCTGGTTGGGAAAAACACAGTCATAGTTACTAGCAGTTTATGATTAAATTGAAAGAACTGATCTCATGGGGTTCTCCAGGGGTTGGTCCTGGGTCTGGATATATGCAATATTCCAATCTATGATCTAAGCAATGGAATACTCATACTAACTATTCAGGCAATGAGGGGAGGATACAAGCACTTTAAATGGCAGAGATGTAATTAAAAGCAGGTCTTCAGCATCTGGAATGTGGTTAGGAAACAAGAGCCTGTAAGCATCTGGATTTAAAACACCTCCCTTTCCCAAACTGGAGTAGCCTCTGCTATCTTGCTTATTTTTGACAGAAGTTTATCTAATCTGCTCCCAAAGGTCTCTGGTGAGACAGATTCCATAATCTCCCCAAATAAACAAGTTCAGTGTTTCACTACACTTGCTGTTAAATTTTTTTCCCACTTGTCTCACCTAAGACTTTGCTGTAGTTGAAGCCTGTTGCTTCTTGATTTATTCAGATTATAGCAATAGGCCTTTTTCTGTCTGTGCAACAATCTTTCATGTTTAGAGTATGGTGCAGAGCTGTTACTGAGCCAGTTTGGTTTGTATTTTGTATAGCTGACATTTCCTGTTTAGGTGCATTATGTTGTACTTCTTCCCATCAAATGTCCTCCTGGTTTTTTTCACAGTCTATGTCTCCAGGTTGTCAATATATATTTCGGTTAATTTAGTTTTCGCTGGTTTTGGTTTTCTGACATTATGCTCCCATCCTCCCCCCTCTATGTTAATTAGTGTTGCAAAACCTTATATAACAGTATAATAGATGTTGTACTAGTGGGTATAAAAATGAGTCATATTTAGCTCAAATACTTTTAGCAATACATTAACTCAGACTAAACTGGGATGATGCACTTTAGGCAAAGCCTGGACAAGTGTCAGAGAATTGAGCCAGGACTAATGAGAGACGTCAGAGGCCTAGAAAATTTTTCTTATTTGAGATGGCTAAAGGAACTGAAGTTGTTAAATAGGGAGAGCGGTAGACTTAGGGAAAAACATCTTCAACCATGCAGAAAGCTGTGCAAACAACCTAATAGGCTGCTTTCTTCCTCTTTTGGGAATAGTCAGAACTAGTGGCCTCTAACTGCGATAGGGGAGACTGAGTTTAAACATCAGGAAATACTATGTATTAGAAAGTACAATAAAGCACAGGCATGGATTTGCCAAGGGAGGCTGTGGAATCTCTATTAACATTGGCATTTAAAAGCAGCAAGACTAATACCTGCTGAGGATTGTTTAAAGAAGATCCTTTCTTGGGGAGGAATGTAATCTGTAATCCCAAGAACTCAAACAAAACCTGTTAACAAAATGTCTAAGCATTTAAGGTTTGTTTTTTTTTTTTTCCCTACCATATTTCTTTCCAATTTTGATCCTAATTGATCTTAGTAACCCTTGGGAAAAAACCACGCAGATCTAGTCAAGACTTAAATCTATGCTACCTCCATGTTAAAGAAATCAATACACTACAAACTATCATTGTTTAAAAGTCTTTTCTATGGTGGTATTGAAAGTGGACAGTGTGATTCTAGACATCAGTGTGGCTTCTGCTCCTCACTGCAGCCTCAGCTGGGCAGAGATCAGCTCTCAAACAAACATGAGAACTCTTTTGGAAGAACAAGCATGGCCTTCAGAAGAACACTGACCAACTCTTTCATACCACACTTGTCTTCCACGGCAGTCATTAGGATACACTTTTTTATCCATGAATGTCTTAAAAAAAACCCCATAAATGAATTGTAATGAGTACTTTAATAATTGGCACCAGCTAAAAGCATATTAGCTAAAATAACACACCCACTCACACACGCTCTTTAAGCATAGTTTCTATAGTATAAGCAGTGTCTCATAATTCAAGTATTTTTAGTAACTATTTTTGCATTAAGAATAAAACAAACATTTGGAGAGTTGTAATGTGGTACTATCAGAGTTAAAAGTAAGTCTCAATATTCATGAGAAACAGCTGCTCTTCCTGAATGCAAATAAGAGACATATTTGTTCCAACAGGTGAAGCATCCCTGTAGTAACTGAGCACAGCAGTAAATGTGCACAGCACTCCCGTCTTAATACGACCAGCATAATTCTCATTGAAGACAGTTGATTTACAAAAATGTGATGAAATCTAAGTTGACGATAAAAACATCCAGTACCATAGGGAAATGGTATTACACAGCTTTTGCATTTCCTTGTTTTCCTTCTTTTCACAACATGCTGTTTGTATGCACAGAATAACTGTTTTGTTAAAATGAGGTTTCAAAGCTCTTACAGATGATGAGTAAAACTTTTCTACAGCAGTTAGTTGAATTTTCCATCCTTTTTTGTTTTACTTAAAGAAATACACATAGTATACAACAGAGCAAGATTTAGATCAATCTTTGTCCTTTAAAATGTATGATTCTAGGGGCTTTTTGGAAGAGATCAGACTCTGATGAGAGTAATGTTCAGACATTCAGAAGTGATGTTCAGATCCCTATTTCCCTCTGTTTTCCTGATTGTAAATTGAACTATAAAGCTGGGAGGGAAATTTATCCAAATGCTTATGCACTTTTTCTTGTAGCAAGTAACTTTCTTGTTCTTTCAGAATGCAAATCTTCCTTGCCTTGCTGATACCTGATCTGTGCTGCACAGGTTAAGTTGTCTGTGTAGTTAAAAACTGAGCCTCATCTCTAGCTTTTACTAAATTAAAATCTTATCTTCAGATACTCTGTCATTAAATTATAAGATTTATAAACTAATGTATCTATGCAAGATATCTCTATCAGATCTTACAGAGTGAACGACTAGCTAAATACTGATCAAAGCAAAAATAATACAAGAGCAAGCTGCCAGTAAGAAACCAGATACAGCATGGTCATTACTTATTTGTTAATTTATATAATGCACAACATGAATTTTAACATTTCAGGAATGTGCAGCTTGAGTTTGCCAACTTCAGTGAAATCTCCACAATTTCCTTGTCCCTCTCTTCATGCTATCATTCCATTCTCAAAATGCTTTTAGGAATTAATTCCTAATATTCAGATATTCTTAAGCTTTAAATTTTTCTTAACTGCAAAGGAACTAATTTTAAGGAAACTGATAGTAATTTCATCCATCAGATTGTTTTTTCCTAGATCTTTTGTGCTTTAAAGGTTTTTTCATAAATTTTATTAATTTTTTTTGAAGAACATGTAATGTTTTTGTTTTGATTTGGTTTTGTTTTTTTCCTTGATACAGAATCTGCTTTTGTCCGCAAAAATGGCTTTAGGGAATTTTAGATAAGCAATGATATGTCTAAGTTATAGCCAAAACTTCTTACCAATGTGATGGGAGTTCTCATCAGTGTCTTTATAAGGAACAAAATCCTTTTACATTCCAGCTTGAGCACTTGTAAGGATTTGCAGCAACTTAAAGAAATGAATAAGCAGTTGAGTGGCTGATAGAAAGAAATCATTACAGTTCAAGTTTCAAATGAGCCCACCTGTCAGGGGAGCTCTGCAGGAAATTGCCCTCAATTTTCATATAGGACTCGGGCAAGAGAGTAGTGGGTGACTCATGAGAAAAATCTTTTCTGAGTCTGCTGTCTCGTTTCATGTCAGGGTTAAGAAATAAGCTGAATCTTGTGACGAATTATGCAGAGAATTAGAAGTGGAAGATGAGAAACCTGAATTTCTTTTCAATGACGAGAAAATGTAACTGGAATAATTTAAAAAGGATCTCAACATGAGCCAAAGAGAAGGTAAAAGCCTTGATTTCAGTGACGTTATATAAATAGACTGAAGCAGAAATTGGGTAAGCAATTGGAAAAATAGATAACCAACTTAATGAAATAGCTTAGTTTGGGACAAATATATTTTCAGTAAAGGTAGAAAACCAGAATGGATTTTTAAAAATTAATCTGAGAAAATAATCACCAGAAAATTATTATTCTTTTACATAGACAGATACTGAGAAATATACCAAATCCAGGGCAGTTACAAATCTCAGGTTAGCCTTAGCGGGGAGTGTCTTTCCCAGATAATGGTCTGCCAGACTCATGCGCTGAACAGCAAAGGCGTTTTTCAGCTTTGTCCTCCTTTTCTGCTTTTTTACTATTTTTTCTGCTGTTATTGAACCATTCCACATTTTCAGGCAGTATATGCTCCTGCAGTACATGAATATGTTCTAGGAGTTATGTTTATAAACAGATGCAAGTGTCTGGTAGAATGGGTCATTATTTGGGGGCTCAGATGTTATTAATTAACACCAGGAATGTTGTGAAATAAGCTTGAAATCAGACATCCCCCCTCCTGATGCAGTGTGAATGGATAAGTACTCTCCTTTCAAATAATAATAATAGAAGGAACTCCTTCTCTTACTACATTGTGGAGCAGTGTGAATAATCAGTTAGTCATTAGTGGAAATAAGTTTAGAAGCTAAAAAAATCCATAGAAAACCCTGAAGAATGCCACTGTTTTTTCCCTCTCACTCTCTGATTTTATTTGGCAGAAGGTTGCAAGGCTCCAAACTTGCTGAACAAAATCCATATCTAAAATATATTCAAAAAAAGTTACAGTTGTATTGTTATTATGAATCCACCATCCCTCTCCAGTACTCCAAGTGCTGTTTGTTTTTTGTATTTTTAGATACTATTTTGTAGGTAATAGGACCTGATGGAGTTGCTCCATTCAGAGGAGTTCTACCAAATTTATAGCTGTTTAGCTCTTCTCTCAACAGATATGGAGTGGGTTGCTCTGTGTATTCAAGAAAATGTTGTACTAGGTCAGACCAAAGCCAAAGCTTAGTGTCCTGATACTTCAGTGAAGGTGCTTGGGAAGGGGTTGAAGATAAGGACTAAGTTTTGTGTTCCTTCCAGGTACCAGCAAACAGCTGTCAGGGACTACTTGAACTGGTTTCAGATTATCCTTATCAAATGGCTTTGAAGGACTTATTTTCCATGAGTCTTTTGGCACTCTTTTACAAATCTGTCCTCAATGGCATCTTGTGGCACTATTATGTTCCAAATCTGATTTACACACAGTGTAAATTATGTAAAAGAACATTAAGGAAAAGCTATTTTTCCTTCCCCTCCTCTTTTTAAAAATTAAATTAAGTATGCTGCATGAATATAGTCACCTAGATATAGGAGATACAAATAAGGAATAATTTCTCACCATTCTTCATATTTGAATTTTGTCAATCTTGGTAGCTTTTTTGAATTGGTGAATATAATTTTACTCTCTCTTCACACAAACTGTTTTCTGATAATTTTTATTAACCTTTTATCACTGCTGTGGAAGCCTACTATACCCTTTTTGAGATGTGATGATTGAAATTGCTCTCACTATGCAAAATGTGTGACATCTAGATCTGTGTAGTGACATAGTAATATTTTTTTTATTTTCAGTAATTCCTTTCTGAATGTTGTTTGCTTGTTTGAATACCAAGTTTGATTTTTATTTCCCTTCCCCCAGCTAAAACTGTCTACAGTGACTTGATGCCCACTCTCACGCAATAATAACAACTTTCGAGCCCGTTGCTGCACACAGAGTTGTGGACACTTTTCTGTAGGTGCATTTCTTTGTGTTTGCTGCTCCGTAGTGGGATCTCTTGCCCTCTCTTTGTGTGCTGTAACTCTCATCAGTACTGTCATGTGAATGTGGCAAGGAGATGGGAGGAAACCTCTCTGGACAGAAGATATTCAAGGCTCTGCTGTCTTCAGTGTTAAAGAACAAGGAGCAATTAAGCTCATTCCCTGTAGCAGGCCAATTTTATTCATCCTTCCCTGCAGTCTTTTCCTATCAAGCACAACTTGCCAGTGAAGTTTTCAAAGTTCTTAAATCTCTCCTGATATGACAACATGCTGTCATACTGTTTTGCTCCACCTGCCTTTCCTGCACTCCTGAGAAGCTGTCTGTCAGAACAACTGTATGTGAATTTGGAAAGACACGCGACATCACTGTATGAATGAGGACCTCTTCTGGTTGTTTCTATGAGCTTTCCCCATTAAGAACCACACTGAAAATATCTGGGTCAGAAAAGTGCAACCGAAGTTAACATTGTGTATCAGAATGATACTATAATAAACCTAGTCCCTGTTGTCATGCTTTTAAAATGGATTTGTGAGTGGCTTCTATGCTCTGCATATTTAATATGCTTGGTTTTCATGGCACCTTGTATTTTGCTGCTTGTTTTAACAGCTCAGATCTCGGTTTCTTTGCTCTGTATTATTGTAATAGCTGATGTAAGGCAGTCACTGTGCAGAATACTTACAGAATTCAAAGGTAGTGATCTATGAAAATAAGCTAGTGGTAGCCTGCTAAGAGAGAAAAACAAAACCAAACCTCTCATCTTGTATATTATCTACGAAGAAACGTGCTTTACATGTCTTTTTAAATTTTTACAGGCTGTAAATATATGTAAGCTTCTATAAAGTAGTATGAGAAGCAAAATCAAAGAACAGAATCAATTTGCATAGTCCAAAGCAGTAACAGAAAGTAAATAGCTCTAGTCTCTAAATAGAGCTATTTATGAAAGTAAGAGAGGCAGCATTATTTACGCCCTTGGCCTCACCATAAAGTGAAAGATACATCTGCTGAGTATTATTCAGAAATTGTTACCACAATTTGTTGGACACTTCTTTACTGACCTAGTGGCAGATGGTGGTATGAGACTGTGGCATTTAAATGACTTGCGTGCCCTGTGCAGGCAAAGCAATCTCTGTTTGAGGATTTCAATTTCAGAAACTTTTGAGATTTTAGCCCAAGTCTGAGGATTCTCTGACGAGTTACTGTTTCTTTCCCTTCTGGCTAGAGATTGATTTGTACACAGAATATTTCTCCTTTATGAAAGTTCAGGCTACACATTTCCTTTCAAGAGTGAATCACACAGAACATAATTTTCCTGTTTCACTGGTGATTATTGTAGTTTGCTATTGAGACTGATAGAACACCCAAAGGCTCCAAACAGATTTTGAAATATTTTGTGCTGGTCACCATACAGCCTTTAGTAAAAGAAGTTTCTTGTCAGGAACAAGAAAATGAGGTCACTCAATATGAGGAACAATTGAAGAAAAGGGTTGTGTTATTTTTGTTCTTTTTATTCCTTAGCATGCTTTTTAAAAAACATCTATTTCATATGGTAAGGGAATGTTTGGCCATCATTCCCCATCAATATACATTTCAGTAAAAAATGCAAATAGTAGAGTCTGCTTCTGAATAATAAGTATTAACAAGTGTCCAAATGAATCCATGGTAGCAAGCAATCAGTTACAAGTTATTAGCTTCTTTCTTAATTACAGAGAAGCCAGGACTGTAGGCTCAGCTTGTAGTTCACAAAGGAAAAATAGTTCTTCAGCAGAGGCTTCCAATATTAGTTGGTGAAAGACTCCAGCTTCTCCCAAACTGGTCATTTTATAATGATAGCACAACATTAACATCAATGGATTAATATTTTTATTAGACAATTGCAAATATTTTGCCCATGTGAATCATTAAGCTTCTGAAAGCTGGGGAGAACTTGGTCTGCAGTTAGATGTTTGTGAGGCATCACTCTGTACCCAGGCTTAGCTCCTGACAAATATAAGAGGGAATAAAGTTTAAATTGGAATTCCATTGTTGATCTTGGGCAGGTTTTCTCATTTCTGTTTTCTGAGCTTGTAGTCTTTATTATTTTAAGTTTAATTTAGTCAGGCTTTACACCCTTTATAGGTTGTATTATTTATGTTTAGATGGCAGGAAGATAGTTGGGGTCGTTGAAAAACCATTTCCATTTAAGAATAGAAAGGGACAGAATGGAAAAGTTAAAAATAGGGTTGTGGAGAGGATTGAAAAGGAGAAATGTAGACATGAACTGCAGTAAACTGTCAGAGAAGCAGCAAAATCCAGTTAGTATTGCTTGACTTAGGGTCTGAGACTTCTCTCCATTTATTGGAACTACCGAAGTCATCTTTAGAAAGCATCCCTACTTCTGCCTTCCCTGTTCTGCTGCTTTTCCCATTTAAATAGGATTTCTTCATGGCCTCTGTTACTAGTGGAGGAAGAATTGGTTCAAGTTACATTTGAAGGGACAGGACAGAATGCTGACAGACGGCAAGTCTTGCAGAAATCAGTCCAGCAGAATTAACCTAAGTGCTTATATTTCTTTTGTTTTTATTTGTTTATTTATTCCTGTTTAAAATGACAAATTTGCTAACTTGGCATGCCAGACATGACAAAGCATTTTTTCCTGAGAAATTTTTTTTAACTGATTATTTTTTCTATATTTGACCACTCTCCCTGTCAAGAGTTTGTCGAGTGTATTTGTGTACACATGTGCATAAGTGTGTGTCTAAATTTTGGCAAAGCTACTCAGCGATGAGCTGCAACTTGAACAGCTGCAAAGTCTCTGAACACTGGAATTATTCATAGCACATAAAGGAAGAAAACCTCTTGAAAATAGTTCAAACATAACACAATTATCGAGGATCAGACTTGAATTTTTTATTTGAATGAAGCAGCTCCTGAAGGATTCTGTAAAATGGGAACACGGTAAATGGAATTATTTCAGAGTCCTTTTGCATTTAAACAAGAAAGCATAAAGTGGCAAAACATGTTGAGCAGAGAGACCTCTGTGCAAAATGTGTCCATTTGCTTTGTCTCTGATGATGTGAAAATAGGAATGCTGGGTAGCGGCTGAATAAACATGCAGTATTATTGGGATAGCACCTTGCATGGCTAGAGTCCTCGATGTACAGAAAGGTCTGAAAGCACATGGGTTCAGCTGGGTCTGTTCTTTTGCTTAGGGCTGCAGACTTACATATCCTAGTGCCACAGTAATTCAGAGATCATCCTTTTTGGCACAGGGATTAAGCCAGAGGGTGTACTATAATCCTGAGAAGACTGTGTCTAAATCCAATGCTCTTTCTTTGGTTTTGTGTAGTCAGATTTTGCAGTGCTACTTATACTTTAAAAGATTATGTGGAGCTAAAGAATATAATTCTCAAGGACAGAGATCTGGCATGTAAAAAGGAAGATGCTTTCTATGTTCTTTCCTCCCATGCTAATCCACATTAAAACAATTATTGACTTGCTACAGGTTATGTTGTTGTCCACAACTGTATTGTTTGCCTTCTCTGCATCAAATAGCAACTAACAACCCTCAGAACAAAATACCGCTTATGAATATATTTTATTCATAGGGAATTCAATGTTGGTATGCCTCAGGCAACCATCTGGAGCGTAAAGTGAGTATCCTGTGGCTTCCCCTTACACCTGTTGTTGCAGATAATGACATGCTTCAATGGCACACACTTTCCCAATGATACCAGTTAGCAACTTCCATGATCAGGCTTTCCATCCTCCCCAAGGCTTTCCTATTCATTTAAACCAGATCAGATGGAGAGTAAAATACTGATTCAATCCACAAACTCAGACTTGTCTTTAGAATGGTGTTGGGTGAGAGAGAGTGTGTGTGATACCTTCAGACATGCTGTTCTGCAGAGACTGAGAGACAGGGAGAGACATGCAGAGCTGAGAGTTGTCCTATAGCCCCTTTGCACATATTGTGCCATCAGAGAACAAAATCTACAAAACACCTGACAAAATCATCAGCCAGGAGTTCTTATGCTGGAGCAAAAAGAAGGTATTTCCTTGCCTGGTATGCAAGTAAATTGTGGAACCCTTTGTCACCATGCTTTTTAGGAGCTATAAGTGTAAGCATATTTTTAAAAAAGTAGATAAAAAGGATAGAGCAAATGTTATATGTCAGTGGTTTTGGATTTGTTTGGGTTTTGTGGTTTTTTTTTGTGTGGTTTTTTTTTTTTTTGTACACAATCATACAGATGTGACTTCTGGTTCAGGAAATCCCTGGAAATGACAGCCAGGTGCAGACAAGGTGTTTAGTGGAATGATCATTCTGCTTTACCTATTTTTTAACAAACTTCTGAGATATGCCCACTGGAGGATGAATTCGTAGATGGTTACCTGGTTTTGTTCCTTAAGTTTCAAGTCATTCTTATGTAGACATCCAGTGATGGCTGGGGGCAAGTTCATAACTCACTTGATCCAACGTTAAATGCAAGTCAGAGTCCTTGCTATTTCCCTGATTATCTGCTACTGGCTGCTGCTGGAGGTAGGATATTTAGTAAAATAGACCTGGTGTGTAAACCTGTTCTGTTTGATCCAGAACTGCACTGACAACACAGATGTCTGAATACGTACACTTACAAACCGTAATTGTAGCTGATTTTGTTTTAACAAGACTTTTTTTACTGTTAGTAGTAGTGATTCAGTGGGTTTATAAGGGGAAGAACAAGCTGTTTTGTCCTAAATAGGAAATTATTTATAAAGTATTAAAATATATTGTCATTAGGGAGACATAACAGAATAACAGCTTAGTTCAGGTTGGAAAGCACCTCTGGATATCAATTGTGTGGATATCAAACTTGCCCCACTCAAAGCATGGTCATCTTAAAGTAGGTTGTTCTGTGTTTTGAATAAATTTAAGGAGACAGATTCCACAGCTTTCCTGGGCAACAGGGACAAGTGTTTGACAAACATTACATTGTAAAAATATCTTAATGTCTAATTGGACAAGAGCACACTGCTGGCCTCTGTTCAACTTGTTGAGGCCTGCAGGTCCTTTTCTGTGAAGCTGCTCTTTAGCCTGTTGATCCCCATACTGTACTGTTGCATGAACCTATTGTTCCCCTAGGTCAGGATGTAACATTTGCCTTTGCTGAACTGCCTGAGGTTGCTGTTAGTCCACCTCTTCAGCCCATCAAAGTCCCTCTGAATTGCAGCCATGCCTATCACAACTAATGCTGTAATACACAAAAAGGATCAGATAAAGAAAATACATTGGTTAAATGTCTGAAATCTTTGCATGAATAAGCCAAAAAGATATATTTACATGCTTTTGTGTGGGGAGGGAAAATGTGATTATTCTTTTTTTTTTTAACATTGTCTTTGCACTGGGGAACCAGTGAATGTGCCGGTATATCCTACTGCGCAAATGAAGCCTCTTTCCAGTCCCTGTCCAGGTATCTTGGATGAGAAGAGACGCGTGATTCTCTTAATAAGACACTTATTACTGTGGCATATTCTCACACTCCCTGTGGTATGTAAATATATAATAGTCAAAGCACAGATCAGAAGCTGTTTCCAACATCTTACTACATTCAAGGTTAAGAACATGATTCAAAAACTCAACAGATGCTATGACTCAAGTAACTGCTGATGCACTTGGCAGCACGTCTGTATGTGCAAACACTAACAAGTACATTTTCATTTCAGTGTACATGGAAATTAGGCATGCAATTCCTGTTGCCTACCAGAAAACGGTATCTTAATTCTCTATGCACTAGCCAGGAGCTACCAAGATTCATGAGTTCAAACAGTGAAAACTACCTGTTAGGATTACTGTTATAATGTCATATACTCTACATTTTAGTAAGCAGAATAAGAAATAATTGACTTGTAAGCAGCACCTCTTCTAACAAACTAATCATATACAAGCATGTAAGGATGGCTGCAGCAGGTCAGGATATGGTCCATTGGCTTGAACACATTTTCCCTGGCAGCACACATATAAGAAATTTAATGTAGTTCCTATGCAGTCAGTAACCTTCAGTAGGTTTCCGTTTCCATGGTCCTGGCCAGGATTCTCTTCTTGAACAATTGAAATTTTTAACATCTGCAACAACCAGTGACAAGGATTTCCCAAGTTTTTATACCTCGTTTATGAAGCACCACCTCTCTTTCTTTCTGGTCCCTCACCCTCCTAACTTGAATTGAAGTTTCCTAGTTCTTGCCTAAGAAGGAACTGAATTACCAGACAACTGCAAAGAAACTGAAGTGATTGCAATCTGTATCTTCTGCTTCACCTTTTCACCTATTCTGCATGATGCTCTTGATCAACACCATTACCACTGAGCTATGGGAACAGGGAGCTTCTGCTTTTGCATTTGTATTTGAACTCTCTTGTATTAGTAGAAGCAGCCAGCAGGTATACATAGCAGTGGCCAGAGCAGAGAGAAGAAAAGAATGTGCAATCAGAAATGTTTTAATCTGTTGTGTTGGCAGGCTAAAAACACGCCCACACAGGGCCACAAGAAGGTGGAGAAGCAGTCTCATGATTCAGTACATAAACAATTGCTGCATGGCTCACTTAGGTTCCTGGTATATACCCTCAGAAAAGTGAACACTGTGTGTGGAGTGTTGCGTTGCTGTGGCAATGCGACAGCAGTAGGACTCAAGTGCTCTGTATGTTGTGGATGTTTACATGGGGATCACATACATGAGATACTAAATTCAGGTAATTTCTTCAGGAAAGCAAGAAAGAAAGTGCAGAATGAGGAGTCTTGAAGATGCCTTGAATTTATTGATATTTTGGTTACATTTAGGTCACTGGAATAGCTCCGTTTTGTTTCTCATTAACAGTTTTGTGGAACTTTGGTGTGAAAACCTACTCTTCACTGTATCTTTCAGGGTTTTGATAGTAACTGCGAAGGTATGGCTAAATTAACACATGGCTTTTTTCTCCTCTTTGCACTGCTTCCTACTACTGTTGTACTAACTCAGATATTTATGCTATTTTTATGTGATGGTGAGAAACTTTTCTGGGTTGTGAGCTATTAAAAAATGAAGAAATATATCCAGATGTCCAGTATGAACAAGTATCATTGAAAAAGTAGCAGTCTTGAGAGCAGTGTTAGCAGAGCACTGTAGAGAGAGAAAAAAAAGTCACAAAGTCCGGGGCATGTTCGCCAGGTAGCTGCATGCCTGGAAGCATGAAACCAAGCACTGGGGAGATGGCAAGCACTGGGCGAGGTAGCAACCATCACTAGATCCATATCTGGTGTTATCCAGAGATGCCTGGAGGAGTGTGAAATGAGGCGGAGGCCTCATGGTCCCAGTCCCTTATTTCTTTCTGCCCCAAGCAAAGGAGCCATTCCCTCTACCCATGCAGGTATGAATTAACGGACTTTGTGACATTAACATAACTGATAAGATTGTCTATATTCATCCCCACCTGCATGTATGCCCTGGTGATGTAATGCAGAAATTTGAATCCACTTAGGCATCCTCCTGCCTGCTGTCATGTACATCAGGGGATAAAAACCCTAAGATTCATGCTAGAAGGGGGAAGTTGCTTCTCCAGCCATGGAGTGATGAGAACCTTCCCCCTTGGTCAGAATGCTGGCCAAGGTAACTTACATGGGGACAAGATGAACTTGGAACTACACCAATGAACTGGACGGATTAACGAATTTGCTCCCTCTCCATCCCCACCACTTGGGTCACCTCGTGGGTAAGAATATTTACCTCAGCTAACGCTGAGTGTTATTTTCTCCTCAGGTTCATATAGCCTGAGTGTGTTTTATATTCTCTCCTCAGGTTCATATACCCTGTGTGTATTCTATATTTCTCTCCTCAGGTTCATATACCCTGGGAGTATTTTATATTTTCTCCTCAGGTTCATCACAGAATCACAGAATCACTCGGTTG